>NC_048411.1:13416126-13511126 GCF_013103735.1 Etheostoma cragini | reverse complement strand
TTGAAACAGCTACAGAAATATTAGGTTTGAAAACAGGTTAAAAAAAATCTTTAGGCTGTAGAATAGTTTCTAAAATGACATTAAGTAAAAATAGAAATATTTCTGTGTTCCTTGACCACATGTACACAGAGCGCGTCCTTACCACAGACTGTTAATATTAATGTTAACATACAGTCTATGGCCCTTACAGGATGTGCACCCATGTGTGTCTCCTGACTTTCACCGCTTTACCACTAGGTGGTAGTAAACCTCTCCTTTTATCAGAACCTTTTTTATACATCCATGCTTATGTGATGTTAATGCTAATGATATCTGTTGTTTTATTATTCAATTTCATTTTTATTATTATTATTATTTACGCTGAAACATTGTTAACGTATGTTGTGTAAACTCTTGTGTGTTGTATTACCGTGTATTAGTTATGTTTGTGCGTCGAATGTAGAATGTAAAATGAAGTGACCGTTTCCGTTCCCCGAACTTCCGCTTTGCACGTGTGTTTACAAAAAATGTGGAGCACTGAGCACCAGTAATAATATTCTAAACACACACTCGCTAACTGTTATCCGGTTGAAAACATGGGGAAGCTGAATGTCGTGGTGTTGAGATACTTATCTCGAGATGACTTCCGAGTCCTCACAGCGGTAAGTGGCAGGTTAGCTAGCTGAGCTAACATGCTGAGCTAGCTAACTGTTAAGTACCATATAGCTAGTTGACCTGTGCTAGGCTAGCCTTGGTCGGTTTATTTTAGCACTCTAATGATCTATTCTTATTTGTTCATGTGAACTACTCCTCACACAGGTTGAGATGGGGATGAAGAACCATGAGATTGTCCCAGTGAGTCTCCTGTCCTCCATCGCTAGCCTCAAACACGGCGGCTGCAACAAGATCCTCAGAGAGCTTGTCAAACACAAACTTGTGGCCTATGAACGCAACAAGAGTAAGAATACACACATGAATGCTAACTGAACCTCACTAGTCTTGTCAGAGAAGGCACGTGTAGGTTATTCGTCTAATGCTGCATGTGTTTGTGGATTTCAGCTGTGCAAGGTTACAGGTTGAATAACGGAGGATATGACTACTTGGCTTTAAAGACCTTTTGCTCCAGAGAGGTGCTCATTTCAGTTGGCAATCAGATGGGTGTGGGCAAAGAGTCAGGTAAGAAAAAAAACGTCCACATAGCCACCTCTTGTTTGGCATGCGTGATTCGGTTAGAATCAACGGCATGAAACGAGTTTGTTATCGTTGATACGTACTGTATAGCTATATCATAATAAGCTTCACATCAGCAAAGTCAAGTGTTTAATACCTATATGGAGATTCATCTCAGAGAAATAAACACATGCATACAGTTTCAAATAATATTGAACTATTTTCATCCCTGTTGTTATTTTTTTTCTTCTTACCCCTAACCATAAAGAAATGCCGAGATGTATATTTAACTGCAGTGTTTCAAAAGGGCTTAGTTTGTGTAATGATTCTCTACATGTTGATGTAAATACATATGTTCTCTGTTAGGTTTCCAAGCTGCTTAATTGAGGTCAGAAACTTTGTGTTCATGTTCATAAAAATATTTGTTTGTGCTCACAACCCGTAGATATATATATTGTGGCGAGCCCAAACAACGAGCAGTACGCTCTAAAGCTCCACAGATTGGGTCGTACGTCCTTCAGGAACCTGAAGAACAAGAGAGATTACCACCAACACAGGAAAAACATTTCCTGGCTCTACCTTTCTCGCCTTTCTGCCATGAAGGAGTTTGCCTACATGAAGGTAATGGAACAAAAATCGGATAAAGTATTTAAGTTTTATGTGGTGTAGAAAGAAAGATGTCACTCAGCAATTCACAAGATGGGCAGTAGGAATCCAGTTATGTCTGGTGCATCTTTTGAGTCATCTCTTAATTTCCAGGCGTTGTATGATCGGGGCTTTCCTGTTCCCAAACCTGTGGACTATAACAGACATGCTGTTGTGATGGAGTTCATCAATGGATATCCACTGTATGTAAACAAGCCATCCTTCTCGTTTGCTTTATATAATATAATAGCAATAGCACACTTTCCTACTCTCTGCTCCTTACATAATTTGTTTTTATCGTGTGTGTGTGTGACGTCTTCCAGGTATCAGGTGCATGAGCTGAAGGATCCACCTGCACTGTACAATGAGTTTATGGAGCTCATAGTCAAACTGGCCAATCACGGCCTGATACATGGAGACTTTAACGAGTTCAACCTCATGCTGGACGACCAGGACCACATAACTATGATTGACTTCCCTCAAATGGTGTCCACCTCGCATCCTAATGCTGAATGGTTGGTGTCTCTGTTATACAAATGAATAAGAACCTCAAATGAATGAATAAAACAAACAAAAAAGATGTATCCTTTATTCCCTTTACTTGACTGTGTTTTATAGGTATTTTGACAGAGATGTCAAATGTATCAAAGATTTCTTTGCCAAACGATACAATTACGAGAGCGCGGTCTTCCCAACCTTCAAAGATATCAGGTAACTGTTCATATTCAGGATTCAGTTGCAACAAAACATCTTCAAATACAATAAAAATGTGTTTTAGATGTCTGTAAGCTTTTTTTAGTGACCATGACCAAAATGTCTTATGTTGTCTGCGATGTGAAATGGAACAACTTGATTTTATTTACTTTGTACTTCATTCAACATTTGTCCCAATATTAAGAAAAGAGTATATTTTGCAATGGTTGTCTTTTCTACATTTTTTTAAAAACCTGATTTGTTTTCACTGTTTATTCCTACAGGCGGTCTTATTCTCTAGATGTCGAAGTCTCAGCTAGTGGCTTCACCAAGGATCTGGAGAGAGATGCTGCGTTGCTGCACCCAGCTGGACCTGAGGAAGAGGATGAAGAGGAAGGTGATGATGAAGAGACGACAGACGAGGAGGTAGAAAAAGAAGAAGAGAGTGTGGACATGGAGGAATATAAGCATGCAATGCTAGAACTGGAAGGTCTGAAAGTCAGCGACTCTCATCCAGACATACAAGATAAGGAGAATAAGAGTGAAAAAAGGGAAGAACAAAAAGGAACTGAGACATCTACTGCTAGAAGTGATGAAGAGGGGGACTTGGAGGAAGAGTTGAATGAGGCAGAGGATGAGTGTCCAGAGCTAGAAGAAGACCTTTCCGCCTCCAACAAAGAGTTCAAACCCTTCAGGTAATGTGAAAATTAATATAACCACCTGTAGCTGTTGTACAGAGTCAACAAATAATTCTAGGTCTGTGAATACAAATGCATGGTATCTTCAGAAATGTTCAATACATTTTAGAGACATTTGACTAAAATATAGCATCACTTGTGTCAAATTAAGCTGGGTAGTTAAAAACGTGCAAATTACAGCCCAATGCCATAATGTCCCATAATAGCACTTGATTTGTGTTTTCTCCTGCAGGGACTCAGACGGTCTTCTACATATGGCAGAACACAGGAGGATGAGGACGGACAGTGAGGGGACAATGGGCAGTATAGGGAGCTGCTCTACAATACCACCAGTAAGTAAAACACAGACACACAGCTGTCTGCAGTTAATGTATTATACAAGGGTCAATGTGAAAGTGAAGGACACAATACAGTACCGTTATAAAATACAAAAACTCTGATTGAGGTGATCACTTGGAAGTTTGGGCGTTTTACCAGACATTGTAGCAATCCTAGTACACCGTTTCGACTAAACTTGAAATGTCCTGTAGATGTTGCTATAGCGCTTTCACATTGTGTTGCAGGTTATCAAAGAATGTGATGGGTGTTTTGAAGCAGAGACAAGTCAAGATGCTGTTATGTCTCCGCTGTTATTGTCTGCCTGTTATGAATGCGTGCATTCATCTGTAGTAACCTGCTGTCGTTTGGCTGTCTGCAGGAGGTAGTCCGTCAGAAGGTGCGGAGGCAGCTCACCAAACAACAGAAGACCGCACAGAGGAGACGTTTGCAGAAGGGAGAAGCCAACTTGGTGACTAAATCCAGGAGAGAAAACCAAGATAACATCAAATCTAGTATGGAGACCGCCTCTTTCTGGGGATAAATGGGACTGCAGAGAATTCATGTCCACATTTTGTTTTGTATGGTTAACATGTATGCTGCATTGTTCCTCTGCTATGTCTGAAATGATAGTTGATGAAAAACAACTCAACTGTGCCTTACTGTTATGGAAAATACATGAGAGAAGAGGAAAAACAAACTGTTTTCAGCAGCAGCATTAGTGAACTATCAAGATCAACCTTCCAGTCTATTGTAAATATTGACTGCTTATAATAAACCTGTGTGTTTGATAATTAAACCATTTTAAACATTACTCAAAATGTGTTTTTCTCTGTTTAATCAAAAGAGTGGTTTAGGAAATAAGTAAAATTAACATTTGTTTCTGTCAGAACATTATATGCACCTGTGCTTTACATGCTTGCTAGTCAAGTGAGAACATTGTTTTAAGTTGATAGTTGCAAATCAACTTCCAAGATTCCTATAAAAGACAAACATTTAGAATAAGTGTCGCCATTATTGTAGTTTCAGGTTCATTCTAGGTGTATTGCTGACAGTGACTCTTGTGGATTTGAGAATCAAACAGAATGCAAGTTCATGAAGCGCTTTCATTTTATGCTAAACTCCTGCATTTCACAGGTCTCCCAACTGTTATGGTGGTTTGAATAGATAGCCACCTCCACCCTCCGAGCAACCAATCAAAAAGTAAAGGGACACAAACATGTGCAAACATAACATGCTCCAAAACGCACCAATACATTCAGCATGAAATAGACACGCATACCCTTTCGCTCTGTCCTGACTCAACAGAGGCAAGACATGTAACAGATGAGAAAGTAGAGGACTTTGGAGCTAAGAAAACACAACTTTCTGAGAATTTGGTTCATTTATATGTAAGAGGCTTTCAGAGAACGGGTGAATTCAGACCTGAACAATGGCCATTCATATTGAAGCGGGTGAATGGAGCTCAGAGACCCTGGCCTCCGTGGGCTCAAATTAGTGTGTGAAGTCAAAAGTATACCAACCCCAGACATCTTAGACACTACATGTTTGGTAGAATTGTCCCTAACATGCTGGGTACTGAGGGTATGTCACATAAAAGAAGCATCCGGTAATATACCTTTCCACAGACAACTTATGTATTTCCTGTTCCTCAGCGTGGTACATTGTGCGATCTGTGGTTCAACTTGACAATTTTGTGGAGGTCTGTGGAGGTTTAGCTGCCCAGCTCTGTTCAAGGATTAGCCAGTTTCACAGTCCAAAGGGAGGGGCTCAGCATTCCAGCTCGCCACCTCTATGTGTGTGTGTGTGTGTGTGTGTGTTTGTGTGTGAGTGTGTGGAAGGAGTGAGGGGCCCTCTGAGCTAATTGGCAGCGAGGGTGACAAAGGTGGTCCGCTTCAAAAGAGAAACCCTGGTGGGATCCTCACACAGGAGAGGAGGAGGAGGGGAGAAGGGGAGAGAGAGTAGAGGGCATTTCAGATTTTGAGCTCATTCCCTATGATGTTCCCATCCTGAGCTGTGATGGCAGAGCTGGTTGCTCATTTATAGGGTCAAGTTTGCTGTTTTGATGGACCATTTTGATGTGACAAGGGGACTGATTGTGTTTGATGCACCTGTGGAAGTAAAGATGAGTAAAGTGGAAGTAGAGGACAGCATCATGTCATACCTGTCGCAGAGTGAGACCGACACCAGGCCCAAAGACTGTGAGTAACGGAGAAGCTTTGTGAGAAACTTAGTTAACCAGGAAGTAGACACAGCTTTGTTTTAGATATCTGAATCTAATTGCTGCAATTGTTATAACTGTGGTGACCACTGTTGTAAATGATACATAACAGGCTTAATGTTGTTACATTTCTTGCAAAGTATTTTTCCAAGTGTCAGTCAACTTATCCCTGCCACTATAGACGGAGATGCAGTAAATAGTTTATCACACAGTGACAAACACAGGAAACTTTCAAACCTCTTTTAGGGTTAGAAAAAGGTAACAAAATGGTGATTTGTATAAGTTTTGGGGTGGCATGTACAGCTCCTAATTCTGCTTAAATAAACACTGTCTGGGAATGCTGATTTACAGAGGTCCGACTTGTAGTTTTATGTTAAAGTGTACACATTTACCAGTATGAGACTAGAATAAACCTTTTATGAAAGTTAGCAGTGTATTTTACATGTTAAAAAAAGTTAATCATGATTGATGAATTGTGTCCACTTGTGTGCAGTGAATGTAGTGGCCATGCTCCATAACTTCTGGGAGCAGAGGCAGACTGGTCAGTTAAGTGGTTCCTCCACTGAGTCAGATGGTTCTGTAGCCATCCCGACAGAGAGCTTGCTGCTGTACGAGTCTGCACCGTCCCCCGGTCCTCCATACGTCTGCTACGTCACCCTGCCTGGAGGAAGCTGCTTTGGTAACTATAGGGTGAGTTTATCATCAACTGGGATGAACTGCACTGTGTCAGTGAGACACTAGTTGTCCTTTTTGTGATGTTGGAAGGACACATACTTGACCAGCAATAGCTAAAAGTTAGGACTTTTAAGATTCATAATGCAGTTGATGTTTCTGGTCTATGTAAATGGCTAGTTTGGCTACTGTTTTGAATTTAATACATATACTAGGGGTGGGGGGGGGGGGGGAATCTTTACAGCATAGTATCGCGATATTTTCAGTGGCAGTACTGTATCGATCAAGTTTCGATCTTTTATTAAATATGTGTTGGTCAGTTTGTCTGCTTGAAAATCCCATTTTGCAGCAATAAAATTGAAGTGATATGAACAAACAGAGAAATGTATCTTCCGAGATAAAACAGATGTTAACAAAGTTTCCTTTTGGGGAAGTCATTTGAAATTGGGAAAAATTTGAAGTTGGAAAAAAGGTTATAAATTGCAATATATCGCCGAATATTGCAATATGTTTCAAATCGTAATAATATCGAATCATGGTATGAGTATCATGATGATATCGTATCAGGAGGCGTGTGTTGATTCCCACCCCTAGCACTTACATAGTAGTAATACCAGACCACAGATGTAAAACATTCCAAATGGCCCCAAGTTGATTTCCTGTTGCAGTGTGTGTGAATGACATCAACTGACAGGAAGTCAACAAGGGGCCAGGTTGTTGCCTAGCAATGGGATTCCGTTGAAAAAGTCATATTTATAGAAGGCCATTTATTTTATTTACCAAGTAGATTTACCCATACAAGGAATGTATCCTCTTCATTGAACCCATCCTAACTCATTAGAAGCAATGCACAGCCATAGTCTGGTGCCTGGGGACTGCCCGTACCTACTGTACATCAAGGGCAATGGCAGAAGGTACTTAGAATGTAAGTCTTTATGGTGGGGGAGGGGGGCAGAAATCCACCCAAACAGTGGGAGAACATGCAAAATCCACATAGAAAGGCCCTGCCCGGATTGGGTCTTGAAGTTGGCAGCAATGTCAGCCATTGAGCCAACGTTCCACCTAATACACAGGTCAATCTCTAATTGCTTCTCGTCATTTTGCTGCAGCAGCCAAGAATAGATCAACTCAACAACTACAAAACACCCTGAGAATCAAGCTTTCTCACAAACTGTTGTTTTTCTGAGCAAAAGCATTTGTTGCATTACATCAACTTTCACATTCAGAGGTAAGTGTTCACTAGCAACACTTGAATGTCATTCAGTGGGAATACTCATTTGGTCACACACACACACTTTTAAGGTTGTTTCACATTGATGTTCTGTTTAAGTCCAATAATGCCTCTCAATGGGCTCATTGTGACTCAGACAGCAGCCCACGGCTCAGAGAAGGCATGTGATTAGTTATCTGTGAATGCCTCTAATCTTTTTGGTGATTTAATATCTGATCCCTTGATTTGCTTAAATGAAGTGTAAAATCATCAGAATTTGACTAACAGTGGGCTCTCATGTCCAGACAGGTCTTATTGACTCAAGTTAGTCAACCCTTGGCTCTGCTCTGCAATGTTTCATAAAAGTTCCCCTCTCTTTTTTGCACTCCTTTTGGAATTTTAAATGTTCCTGTTCATCATCTCCTCCTTCACAGGTGTGTGACACTCAGGCAAAGGCTCGGAGGGATGCAGCTCGCGTGGCCTTGATGAACTCACTTGTGAACGAGCTGCCGTGTCGACGTATTAACCTTCAGTTCATCACTCAGAGTTTACAGCAGGCGGCCACAGACAGTGCTGTGAGTGTGAGCCAGTGCAAACGCACAGTATTAGACATATTATTGCAAGAATTCTGTCTTAACACGACAGCTGACCTGCCCTGTTGTCTCTGTTAAGGTCTCTATAGAAGATGCTTGCGATTCAAGCACCAGTATAGGAACCTACAGTTTGCTGCTCCACTCCTACATAGGAAGGACCATGCTTGAGTTCCAGGTAAAACATAAAGCCAAGGCCTATTGTAGCTGTATTATTAATCATGTGATAATTGTATGAAAGATCTATTTACCTCAAGGATTCAGGCTTTGTGAAGAGGTACTTATTAAGCCAAACATAACAAGAATCATAACCACTGGGTGGTTATCCCACCCTCCATTGTTATCATTACCTCTCTAGTATGTTTTTGCTAATGTATTCCCATTCCATCTCAGGGCGGGGAGTCAGGGTATGAAACACCTTATATTTCTACCTTTGTGTAAATAAGCATATGTCTGCAGAAAGAGGGGTTTTAGTAGGAGGAAATGGGCTCATTATCATTCCATGGTCCACATAGAGAAATAGCTTCCAAACACACACACCTCCATGCGTCCACATATGTACCTACACAGACAAGGGAATGTATTCACACACACGTAAATTTAAATCTCTGCACACACAGCATTAACCAAGAGGAATGCAGGTGTCAGTTCTTGAGATCATTTATACATTCAATCAATGCAGGAAGCGTTTGACAGTTTGGTGCATGACCGTTAGCACAGTGCAGATGCACAGTTGGCAACAGAGCAAACAGACCAGCAGATACAACATGGACTTCAGCCCCAGACGTTTGTGTCATATTTTCCATCATTGTATTATGAGGTTTAAGTTAATGTATATTATTTCTCTGTTTAACACTATTGTCACAGGCTCTTAACACATGGCAGATATTTATTCAGACAGTGTTTTATAAATCAGGGTGAAACCTACATGGTGTCCAAAGATTTGCAATAACCTTTCAATCCACAGTTTAGGTGTGGGTTCAAGAAGCAGCCACATAATATGTTATCTTTGTCAGACCTATGTACACAGAGCTGGATGTTTGGGTTTGTTATTCAAGTCATTACTCATGTGGTTGCACAAGACTTTCTCTCTCTCTCTCTCTCTCTCTCTCTCTCTCTCTCTCTCTCTCTCTCTCTCTCATTCCAACCCACTTTCTCCCCCTCTCTTTCCCTGTGTAGGAGATGATGACAATTTTCCAATTGTTGCAGTGGAACGGGACACTGAAGGCTCTTAGGGAAAGGCAGTGTTCTCGACAGGTACAGGTCTTGCTAAGAACATGCCTCATCCCTGGTTTCAGCTAACTTTGGTAAAGCATCAGTATATCTGCTGCTACAAACTGATGATCTCTTATGTTCCCTCAGAGTGTGATTTCCTATTACTCTCAGCGAGGACATGATGAGTACATGCGCAGCAGCATGGCTCTGGACTGGCTCGGACGGGAGCAGAGGGTACCGGGGCGACTCGGGGAGGAGCTGCAGGTGGCGCAGAGGGAGCTGGTGTTGGCCCGGCGGCGAGGCATAGAGCTGCGCTTCTACAAGGAAAAGACAGAGATCCTCAGCTTGGCTCTAAGTCAAGCATACATTCACCACACACCTGAGGACTACAGCGAGGGGCCCAGTCACACATACAACCAAGAACAACTTCCTTTGCACACATTACACAACCAGGACACAGAAATCCAGATAACTCCACCCTACAGTCCTTCACCAACCCTCCATAAAACCACAAAGCAAACAGTCTGTCAAACCTCTGGCAAACACATGCCCCCTAACAGTCCTTCACCATGCTTACCTCCGACTTATGTGCCTTTGAATGACTTTGAATAGACTGAAGCAGATGGTAGAGGATGGATGTTGTCAGTTGAATGAGCTACTGGCCACTGGAAATTTGCATCTGTTTGGGATAACAGAAAATATCAAGCATGGTCTTGGTCTTCAGGTTTATTGTAAACATAAGTGTTCTGTAAGCACAACAGTTACCGAAAACGTTTTAAATTGTGTAGTAATACTGTTCTAACCTTGTAAACACTCTTTTGTGACTATAGAACTTAAAGATATGTGTAGATTTACAACTTTAACTACAAGAAACACAGCCGTTAAATGATTTAAATCCATTAGCAGAAAATGTTAAACTGTAGCAGTGACCATCTCAATGCTTTTACAAAGAGCACTCTATTTGACTGCCTTAGCTTTTATGTATGTTTAGTGATGTCTTTTTGAGAAGTACATTAAGATACACAATGTTACCTGTAATTTAAAATACAGGAGTTTTTAAATAATATTTTTAGCCTATGAACTGCTTCATCTACCAGCAACTCAGTACTTATTCATGCGTCACTCTTCCTTTCTCCGTCTCTGTCTAGCATGCCATCTGGCTTGTCATTTGCCTAAATGGAAATTACTTGCCAGGGCGCTTCAGCACACTGACTGACTGACTGTTTGACAGGTTGGGTGTCATATTGGCTGGATGCTAAGAGACAGTCTTTCATGATTGTGATACACATTTATTTGATGATGTCAAAAAACAGCTGGATATACAATACAATGTGGTTTGTAGTATCATGAGATAGAGGATGGTCACGTCAACTGCAGCTATGATCATGATCATGATAAAAAGGCTTACAGGCTTATAGCAGTTGATTATCTTTGGTTTGGTTGGGTGGTGGGTGGAAATGTATTTTAAAGGGAAATGTTTTTGTTTGTTTAAAAAAAAATCGTTGTTATATTCACTTGTAAATAAATGTTTTCTGTGACTCAGGACTTGTCCGGTGCATTCTTATTAAACCAACTCTGAACTGGGAAGACTGTTTATTTCTGTGTGTGTGTGTGTGTGTGTGTGTGTGTACATAATCGTAGTATCAAAATATACTTAAACTACCAAACGAAAAGTTATCACGCGGATTGACCCATTTCAGAATTATATGTATTATACTGTTATACTGCTTGTGTGTGTTTGTGTGCGTGTGCGTGTGTGTGCGTGTGTGTGCGTGTGTGTGTGTGTGTGTGTGTGAGTGTGTGTATGTGTGTGTGTGGATGGGTGTGCACAACGTATTTTCAGGTTTCTCTTGCAAAAGATATCAATCAGGTTTTCTGACTGAGTATGACTTCATCAATTATATTACAATCAGTTCATGAGTGAAATTCATCTGCAACTTCAACAGAAAATTGCTAATGTGACTTTTGGTGTGTGTACGAAATGTTTAGTTTGGGCTCTTTGGCTTTCCGTAGAGAGGTGGAGTAGTGACGTAATCAGAGATTGTGATTGCGGAGTTCCTGAACAAACAAAACAAATGACAGCTGACCATCATAAGGGGCTACGGCCTCATGTCACTCGACGAGTGGAAATCCTTCGATAATGTGAACAACAATACGGGAAACGTGTAGCCGCTGGTGAATAGATAACTAAGGAGAAAGACAGCGTAACGAGCTCACAGCTAGCTACGTGTTAGGCTTTAGCTAGCTTAGCTTAGCTTTGGTAAAGCGTCTTCAGTTGTAACGTTAACGTTGACGTTAGTTTAATCAGCAGGGACTGATTTAGTTTTCCAACAATGTATAATCTGGATAGTATGTATACGCTAAGAGACATGCTAGTGTTTGCCTTTTTCTCCTCCGCCAGCGACTTTTCTCAACGGACCACTCAGGAGTGTTTTGTTTACAACCCGTGACAAGTGTTTATCTCGACAACACAGCCAGCCACTAGCTGCTTATCACAGGATAGACCTCGCTTGCTATTGCAGCTAATGGTTGCTGTTTGTGTGGATGCGGTTTATGTATGAGGAGTGTTTGTTGTCAGTTGATCAGCATCGTTTCCACATGTCAGTCAGCTGTTTGTCAGTGTAATCTGAGTTGTGGAAAAGCTTGTGTGAGCAGACACTAAATATGGAGGCTGTAAGACCAAAAAAGACCAAGGCAAAAGCCAGCGGAACATCTCAGGTGATTAACCAAGTCTTTTACTGTTCTTTTTCTTCTTTTGGGGCAGAACAGGTATCCCCAGTCCTTTACAGAGCAAGACAATAACATACTTCTCACAATTCTAGTATCCAGTCCAACACACTTTCATGTATTTGAAGCAAACTGGAAAACCTCACATTAAGACTCAGGATCCAAAACAAAAAGAAAAAAGCTTGATTTAAAAGACAGAGTTGATCGCTGGGACCCTGTGCTGAGACATCTTTTTTTTGCAACATTCCACATTCACCATAATGTTTGCACTGAAAACTACTGCACAGGCTGAGTTGATAAGCAAGGAAAATATTTTTTTTGATCTCAGATTGTTGTTTATGTTTTCAGCTGGTCAGGAAGCAGAAGCAGGCAGGGGAAGACAAAAGGGCATCGGCTCCAGCAGCTGTCTGTGATGAGGCCTCCACCTCCGGCTTCACTGACATCCCCCTCAGTCTGCTCTATGAGGGGCCAGTGGAGGAGCCGCAGGACCCTGTCCAGCCCCCTGAGACCACACCACAGCCATCAGATCTGCCCTCTGAGAAACAGCAGACCTCGTCATCACATACTTTACCCACATCAGTGTTAGATAATACTTCACGGTCGTCTATGGCATCACAGGATACAGTGCATCTGACAGAGACAAAAGAGGACAATGAAGGAGAAGCAGCTCAGGGGGCTGGCCTTAAAAGTGAAGCACAGACCCCTGAGTTGGGAAAAGACACACAGTCGTGGAATCCGCCTTGTGTTTCAACTCAATTTCAGATCCCAAAAGCCCCGAGTGCCCCTTCACTGTACCCCTCTCTTCCAACACTGGAGGAGGGCCTCGTGATGCAGCTCCGTGAGGAAACTATGAAAAGTAGGCAAAAGGGACCTGCAGTGTTGGCACTTCCTGAGCAAGATACTTCCCCTCCAAGTTTGCAGCCTGTGGAGTCTGTAGCTGAACTTTCTAAGAGCAAACTCTACCCAGAATTACCCGAGACAGCTCCAGAAATTCAGGTAATCCCATGCACCGAGAGATAATATTAAGTTAGATATATGAGTGCAGTTGTGGGATATTTGAAATATGTGTTGTCGAACAACTCAGTTGAAAGGTTGTCAACGTCTTTCCCATGAAACAATACGACAACAACTAAAAGTGAATGCAGTATAATTTGACTCCTAAAAGTTCCTAAAGGATTGGGAATGTATCGGTGGTGACAAAATAATATTCATAAGCTGACTTGTCATAAAGTCATTTTTCATTTTACAATTAAACGTGTTATTCACCATTTCTGCAGACATCTATTCAACTGAAAATCCACACAATTTATTAACATGAAAAACTGTTTTTTGGTTATTGTATTGTGATGATATAATGGGAATTCGTGTTTCCTGCTTTTAAATTGCAACTTATCAGACTGTTCTAGCTCAGTGAACAGTAATTGCCGCTACCTGTTTGCTCATGGTATCCACATATATAAGTGATTATATATAAAAACATTAAGTTAATTGGTCAATATAATGTGATTTTTGATTTTGACCCTGATGATAAGATAGATATTATTCAACAAAAATCATTGTATCCTTACACATACACATGCATTTACATGTGAGATAATCTTTTGCACCTGATGTTGTTGTTTTTTTCCTGCAGCCGTTCTCACAGGAGCAGCTGAGTGTGTGGGAACCCGGCGGAGGTTTGCAAGCTTGGTTAGAGGGTGTTGAAGTGTGTGCAGCCCAGTTCTGCGCTCTAGCCCGGCAGGAGAGCCACGAACTGACCGAACTGCTGCAGAACTACTGGCGCTGTCGTAGACAGCTGACCCAGTCTCACACACAGTTACATACACAGTCCTCTGACTGCAAGAGCACACAGAATCGTCTCTGGAGCTTCAAAGATGAACAGCTTACACTTCAGGTGTGGTGGTTAAAACAAAAAACAGAAATAAAGTGTGGCAAGAAAACTATTACCCAAAATCTTCTGCTGTAAGGAAACTTAATTTTCAATTTGCTCTTGACAGGGTGTATGTGCAGATCAATCTAAGGTGTGTGGGTACCATCGCTTCCAGCAGGCAGAGTTCAGTCAGTGTGTGCTTGCTGAGCTCAGGAGAATGTTTGAAGCTCGCAGTGAGCTGCTCCATCAGAAGGTGACGCTACATGCGTACACTGCTCTGCTGTCACGCCTCCAGGTGGAATCATATTTGTATCATCTACTCAAAGGTTAGAGACTAACAGATTCTACTTGCCTTGAAGTGGCCATTACATGCCTGTTAAAAACTTGTCTCTCATGCATAATGATAAGTACATACCCTAAATCCGCTTTGTGTTTGTTTTTGTTATCAGATTACTCGGGTAGCAGAACACAGCCTTGTTCTCTCCAACCCTTGAAAGAGGCCGTCAGTGTCCTGTTTAGCTTTATACGTAGAGTCCTGGATGACACACAGTTTCAGACAGACATCCATCACTGGCTGGAGAGATTGGTACACACAGACACACACACACACACACACACACAAACAAACAAACACACACCTACACACACAAACATTGTACCACTTTTCTTACTCCCAAGTTTCACTGGTTGAGGTTTTTTGTTGTTTTCTCGCATGGTTCTGGTCCACTCTCCAGGTGGCAGTCCTGCTGCATGTTGGAGGGTCAGGAGAGCACCTGTACCTACTGTGTCATCTTCTGTGCTGTCCTGCCGGGGTGGGCCAGTGGGCTGCACCCTTTCTTCAGGTTAGTTAGGGACACTGCCATTTTTGAATTTATTGTTGTCACGTCAGTGGTTGTACATACTGACTAGAGTTGCCAATTTCTGCTTCAGATCCAAGTTTTGAGGAACACATGTGGAGTACAGCACTTTATGCAAGCTCTGGCCATCCTAATGTCACCTGCAAGGTAAATACCGGAGCCCCTTTAGCAACATCTTACTTTCTTGTTTTAAATATATTTTTATTAAAAGCATTTTGTACATAAGTCTTGACATTTATATGCAATATTGAACTGCCTAAACGTTTACAAATATTTTACAAGCTAAGTACAGATTAATGAAGAATGGGAAAATAAGTTGATGTAGGTTGATCAAGGTACAGAAATAAAAGATGACAATATTTTTGAAAACTGTTCCCGTTTATCCTTTGATATAAACCTTACTTTCTAGGTGCAATGTGTTAATTCTGAAATCCATTTCGGCTTGCAGAATTTAAGTATGAGTTTTTTGCCACTGTTAGTCCATAAGAGACAGTGTTGTTAGATAAATAGATCTTTATTGTCATTGTCAGTGTTCATTGTATTGAACAATGATAGTCTGTTGGAGACACATATATATATATATATATATATATATATATATATATATATATATATATATATATAAAAACACACATACACCAGCACATTCTCACCCAAGCATATCTTGGCGTGTGAATTTATTGTAAACTTTTTACCCATATGTCATTGGAAAAGTGTTTACCCAGCATCAGTCCCTCAGATGAAGGGGTGTTTTTTGGAGAGGAAGGATATCTGCTTCTCTGAGTCTAACCGCCTGTTGAAACATTTCTCAAGTTTGTGCAATTACTCTTTATCGCCCACTAAGTGTGAACTGTACACTCTAGCTTTATATCTTTGGTTTTTCCTTGAGAGTCCAGTCCATTGTTTCAGGGTAAAAAAACAACAACTCACATCTCTAACCAGTGGCTTCTGTGTTTTGACCCAGACAACGGTCAGAGTTTCTGGGGCATCTGAAGCCATGTGATAGCCAGAGCTCCGGTGCTTCTGGACCTGATTCTGGCAACTGGACATTAGTGGATGAAGGGGGAGAGGAGGTATGTTTCGACAGGCAATGACCGCATGTTAAGAAAACAAATAAAACTCCTACATCACTGTTTGAAAAGAAATAATTATCTAAAAGATTAGGCTAGATTAATACACTATGTTGTAGTGATACCACTGTGTTTTGGGAACCTTTAAGAAACTTTTTTTCTTTTTTTTCAAATAGTAACATAACACATAAAATATTGTAATTTAATTAGTCTGTATATTGTTTGCATTTGTCTTATGTTTGTAGATTTAAAACAAAATCCTTTTTTATATAATAAAGTGTTATTACTATTTTATGTATAGAAGAAAATGTAGTCCTCCACTTTGCATCCTGCCTTAAAACACCTTTTAGCAGCTTCAATAAGTGTAAAATAGAGACTGTCATGACTTGTTGTCTTAAAGAGTCCAGTATGTGACCATTTAGCCTCTAACTGCATTGTTCCTCTCTGTGTTTAGGATGAGGAGCCAGAGAGCAGCTGGTTGCTGCTCTGTGAGGAGGATCTGATCTCCCTGCTGACCCAGTTCCCGTTCCAGCAGCTCTATTCACACATGCTGGGGATGAGCCAGCAGGGTACGTCTGTCTGTCTGTCTGTCTGTGTGTCTGTCAGTCAGTCATGTGTGTCATCTCTCATGTGAGGAGGCCCCACAAAGATACTGAAATGAAAAGCCGTGGATGAGAGGGAGCACATAGAGAATGCCTATGTACAGGGTCCATAGGCATGGACCCTGTATCTCTTATTGTATCTCTCACTTTATGAACTGAAAAAACATTTCCTTCCAGGTGTTTATGAACCCCAGGTCAGTTCCAGTCAGAAGATGATGCGTGTTTTTGCTTTTGCCTCTTCGCTCATCGAAATTCTCACTCTTGGACTGCAAACCTACAACAGGGCACGATACAGACAGCTCGTTAAACGTATAGGACACATCATACGGTCAGTGCAACAATAATCTACAGTTAAACTATACATATATACAGTATATAACATTTATCCATAATGTTGTCTTTTCTCTTTTTTCTCAGAATGACGGTGTGTTATGTCAGTGATCACTGGGCCCAATACGTGAGTGTAAATGGGGTTGGTGGATCCAGCTCTCATGGACACTCTCTGTCTTTGGACAAACTGCAGTTGGAATATGACAATCTCTTCCTCAGAGCTGTTTTACATGTACTCAGAAACAAAAGGTGAGGATTTGGCCTCAAGTATCTAATTCAACTGGAAATTATTTATTTTATGAGCTTCACTTTTATTTCCTGTGATCGTCTTTTATAGGTTGGGCATTTGGTTGTTTATGTCCGAGATGCCGTATGGGACTCTGTCCAGCTCTATGCTGTGGAGGGTCCTTTACGTTATGCAGTGCGCAGAGACAGCAGGACTTGAAACACTGGACTCTTCTAGTGACACACGCTCCTGCATTCAGGCTCTTAGAGGTACCATTATACGCTCCTAACCTGCACAAACATTATCTTTCAAATCCTAAAAATGGAACTAGCATGGGCATTGTAGTTACTTTATGTTTAGATGTGGCCTGTCAGCATCGTCTATCTAAAACACTATTTAGTATTTCACAAGTTAGGTTAAAAACGTTTGAATGTAACTTTTTTTCCAACTACTTAACCTCAATTTCTAATACACTTA
The DNA here is from genome assembly GCF_013103735.1 of Etheostoma cragini. Lineage (NCBI taxonomy): Eukaryota > Metazoa > Chordata > Actinopteri > Perciformes > Percidae > Etheostoma > Etheostoma cragini. Next base: position 13,493,559 of record NC_048411.1, on the reverse strand, counting down.
GCATCTATTGCATCAAGATTTTAAAAACAGCTTCAAAATGTGTGTTCTATTATTCTTCCCAGTGTGATGTTGACAGTTGCCACCGTCATATTTAATTGTATTTGTCAGACACAGCGCACCAGGACAGGTTTGAGCACTGGCTGTGTGAAGTGAACAGCTCTGATGGCATCTCCCTCCTCACCGCACTGGCACACATGGCCACACCAACTCAGCACTCTGACCCCGCATTCATCACAACCATAACTCTGCTGATGTACCAGGTATGAAAAGGAGATGCAGAGGTAAAATACCAGAAGATGCATGAACAAAATGAAGACTTATAGTAATTAGATGTCTTACAAAGCTACTGCATTACTTAGATACAATATGTAGTGTGGACCACATGAAATAAAACACTTTGTTTTCATATATAGTGCCTAAAGTAACCAATATAAAAATAGGAGGTTGGCATTGAGAAAACAAGGATGTATAACACTGGTAAAAGATTCCTCACCCTGGTCTGCTTGGTTAGAAAATATACAGTATGTATCTTGTTATTTGACATCTCTTTTCTTATTTTTGCGTCAGGTGTCTTATGTGAGTGTGTCTACCAGAGAAACTTACTCTAAAGTGGGGCGGGAGTTGCTGGCTACCATAGCAACAGCCCATCCCCATGTTATCTCTGTGCTCTTGGAGAGACTAAGAGAGACCATACAAAGTGTGGGAATGGTTGGTATTGCTATTCTGTTAAGACATAAATGCATGTATTTGACCATATTGAGAGAAACATATTTTTTTTTGGCATTCAGCCTAAATCTTGCCTTTTTGTTTTGTCTGTATAACAATTTGTATGAATGTGTATGTTAGGTGGCTTTGTACTTGTGCAAAGAGCTGCCTCTGAATCTGTGGCGGCCACGGCCAGAGGAAATATGCGTGATCGGAGCCTGGCTGCTCCAGCATCCTCTGTCTGCTGTCGAGAACCGGCTGGCTTGCGTTATACTGGAGGGTCTGAACTGGGGTTACACACAGGTAGACACTGATTCATTAAAAATGATGTGTCCAGATGAGTATGAGTATGGTTGTGGGTTTGTAGTTCAACCTGTTTCCTCTTGCAGGATGGCTCCTTGGCCTTGTTGTCATCGCTCCACACTGAAGTGGCTCTGCTAGTGGCTGAAGCCTATCAAAAGTACCTAACTGACAAACCGTACAGTGGCCTCATATCAGAGGGGATCAAACAGGTGACACATCCACTCTTTAGTCACAGATATTTAGTGTGAACCACCATGGCCAGTTTGTCCATCTTTCTGTCTCTAACCTCCTCCCTTCAGGTGTCTTACCTTGCCAGTGTCCTTCGTTTGGGTGTATCTCCTGAAGCATCCTTTAGTCAATGGGCTTGGCAACTGTTGCTAAGGCTGAAGCTCCATGGCAATTCCCAGAACCCAAAAGGAGCCTGGTCGGTCCCTGCTTTGTCGTCCAACCCACCTCCAGAGCTTACGCACACTCCCAGCATGCACTCTGTTATAAAGGCTGTAAAAGCAGGCATTCCTATTGGATGCTACTTGTCCATCGCCATGACAACAGTGGGGCATAGGTTTGTACTCACTTACCCAAAGCCTGATATGTAGCATTTGAATTCAATTAACCTCTAATCTCCTGTGTTCACCTTTCTGTGTTTTGTTCTAGTCTAGAACACTTTTGCACTGATGGAGTCGGGTTGTTGAAGAGTCTGATTCAGTCTCGCCACCTGAGAGCTGCTGTGCATCTTCTGGACAACATCCTACCCCCAACCTACTCTCTCAGCTTCTACCTGCTCAACAACCCTCAGTAAGAAAGATGCATCCTTACATACACACAGCCCATAAAACATATGTATTGTAGCAGCTACTGTATTTCCCATGCTTATTTTTTCTTCTACTGTGGTCCCTCTGTTTATGCCAGGTTTGTGAGTTGTATCCAGTTGTTCTTGCAGTACGACAGCGTGTGTCCTCAAGGTGTGACACAGCAGGTCACTCACCGGGTAGCACCACTCCTCACAGGAACCATCTATGGAGACAATGTCCGACTGCTAAACAGTGTCATTCAGGTTTGTCTCAGCCAGCTTTTATCATAAAGATTATAGAGTTTTTCCATTCTTCGGACATCACAGAACATCCAGGATTCTACTAATGGTTTGAAAAAGGCTGGCAAATAACCATGTGTGTGTTTTATCCTCCAGAGTCATGTGGTGGAGAGCTCACAACCCGGTCGTGTCGGTGCTGCTGTGGTGCTGGAGTTTTGGGTGGGGATTTTGACTCAGCAGAACCTGTGGTACCGGGACAAAACTGTCCTGTTCCTTATGGATCAGATCTGCTGTGCAGCATTCACACGCCATCAGGAGGACTGTGTGCAGAAACTTCTGTACCAACAGCATAAGGTGTTGACTCAGTGCATGTAGTTACATAGTTACTGATATTGTCACAACCATTACAGTGCTCAATTACCTATGTAATGGCGGACACCCACTACACCACCGGGCAGTCGGGATTGTTGTCGGCTGCGGGAGGCTAGGAAGGCGTAGACGAAGGCTACCTGCCCAGCTAAGGGAACTACCACACAGATCGACACTGCCAAGCCTCCTACTCACCAACACCAGATCGATCGCACACAAAATGGAAGAGCTACAAATACACATCGAACTGCTGCTTTTTGATTTTCACAAAAGCCTGGCTAAACACACTTATCAGTAGCAGATAACAGCTAGCAGCTAACAGCTAACTCTAGCAGCTAACCAGGTTAGCAAGCTACCCATTGGCAAGATCAAGACAGGGTAGTTGAATTAAAACAATGTCTGAGTTGAAAACGCAACTTGTTGTCATGTAAGGGCCTGACATATTAATTGCATTGTGTGTCTGTTCACAGGCACAAAGGCACTCCAAAACTTGCCCCGTCAACTGCCTTTTTAGCTCATTGGACGCTTTTACTCATAGCTGCAGCTACTCAGTGTTGTCTGCACCAATTCAGGTCGGGTTTTTTTCAATCAAAGGTACCCGCATATCCATAGCAATCAAGATTAACATAAAAATTGGCCGGAATTCTCCTTTAAGCTATGAATGGAAATCTGGTATCATTAGTTAGTATACTGTTGAAATAGGCATGCCAACTGCTAAATGTTTCAGAAAAGCACAGTGACAACAGCAATAGCTGTAAAGTTTTCCATTTTCATACTTCATGCAGAATGCCTTGGGTTACCATGGAGATCGGGGTCTGCTCTCCTCTCTGGTTGGCTGGATTGCCGGAAATGCCACACCCTCTTTCATGGAGGGCCAATCCCTGAGTGTGGAGGTAAGGCTCTCCAAAGCACCAGTAGTACATGCAAGTACTCTTGATCATATAAGTACAGTTCTCAGTCCTGACAGGTGTTGTGTGTTTCTAGGTTTGGTTTGCCTGGCTGGTGCTGAATATGGAGAGTGTGTTTGAGGAGGATTCTCAGCTGAGACGCTGTGTTGAGAATGAGCTCCTGTCAGATCCCAACATTTCCCCAGAACAAGCCTTAAAGGTATACAATCACATATGTAAGAAGTTATACATTGGTTGAGGTGGAAATCTCGGGATTGCTTCAGCATGCGTTCAGTATCACTTGGCATTGACAGTTTACAAGACATTTCAAATTACAGGACACAGTATGTGGAGGACAAAATGCCCCAATTTGCACTCTAGGACATTTGAGTAAACCTATAGAGTCCTTGAAAAGTCCAAGGGCAGTGACATGGTGTTTATCAGCCTGGTCTACTGTTGGTTCATAATCCTAGAGGCTATATGTAGATGGTGTTAACCGCATGTGTGTGTCTGAGCCAGAAGGCGCAGCAGAAGCTGAAGTTGCCAGTAGCACCATCTCTGCAGCGGCTGCAGGTGTACCGCTGGGCGTGTCAGGCCTTAGCCACGCCTCCTGACCACCCCATCCTTCCCCTGGTCTGGCAGAAGTTCCTACAGCTCTACCTTAGACAACCAGGACCTGAGTATGGGTACGATACACACACACACAGCTCTATCCTTAGGCAGAGAAACCAGGAATTAAACAGAATCTATGTGAAAGACAAATGTCTCTTTCTGTATGTGGCCTCCACCAGGCTGGTTGCAGGTGGATGCATCGGCCGAAGATTCTTCCAGGGCTCTTCTCAGGCCGCTTTACTCAGAGACCTGAGACAGAGAATACAGGAGGTGTCGGACTTCCACCATGCCGCCAGCCAGGCCCTCAGGGTGCCCCCAGCACGCACACCTTCATCAGACAGCCAGGGCGATGGAAGCCCTGACAGTCCCCGTCCCCCTTACCTCACTTCTCCTCAGCTACACACAGAGCTGGTCAGGTAGGTCACTCAAAAACATTCTTTCTTGTTGTTTGGCAGGTAGTAGCAGCCGTTACTGTGTTATAAGGCTCTCCGATCTCCACTGATTGGTTCCCTACAGGTTGTTTGGTGTATTTGCGTTGTGGTTGGATGATGAGAATCTGCAAAAGCAGGAAGTATACCTGCCCTCTCTTCCTCCGGACTACGAACCACACAGACTGGCACAGGTCATGCAGCGGCAGCAGGTGGGTTTGTCTTTTTTTGTGATTACATTTATAAATGAAAAACATGTGATACACTGGTTGTATCAGGTTAGGCAAATCTCATTCAAATCATGTTTATGTAGCTTCTAAGTTTGAAATTGTGTCGCCATGTTTTGTTGTAGGAACTGTGGCTCGAGTATGTGGACCAGGAGCGTCTGCAGTATGATGAGAGAGAGGTTCTGTCTCTATGGGAAAAGGTGCAGAGTGAGCCAATCTTTTTGCAAGCCCAAAACCTCGGCTTCACTGACTACACCAGCCTCAACAATGGTACAGAGACAATTGATTCTGTAGACATGCAGTGGAATATTCTGATAATGATTTTGTACTTGTAGCTACTAGTTTTCATATACGTCTTTGCGTCTTACTGTGTGCAGCAAGGGAACGTATCCTGTCCAACCTGCAGAAGCATCCAGTTCCCCGTCCAGCTCCAAAGCTGCAGCAGCAGAAGGCTCCAGTAGCTGAAGTCCCCACCACCTGCCTCACTGACTCTAAAGCTGCTGCTGGACTGCTGCAGTGGGACCTCCGCATCCTGCAGGACCAGGCCAGGTACATGGAAGTCATTCATACATTATAACATTTCCCCATCATCAGTGGCACACATGCATACACAGAAAAATGCTCACTTGTTTCTGTACTCATACAAATGCCACGTATCAAAACATATTCAAAGCTACGGACTAATTACAAAATAGTTGTTTATCTTGGTGTCAGGCTTGCAGTGGCACGCGAAGCCCAGCAAGTGGCGATGGAGCAAGAGCTGCTGGAGAGCCTTCCTCTGCTGTATAAGAACCAACCAGAGCAAGTCACCATGGCCCTGGAGTGTAAAGGGAAGGGTGGGCAGCCGTGCCAGGGACCCGCAAACATCACTGTCACAGTACGATCACTTAAACTGCATACCAGCCATATTTTTTACATTTTGTATAATTTCTTTGCAGTGATAGACAGTATAATAATGTGTTTGTGTTGTCTCTGTGACCATGTAGTGTGAGGGTGTCCAGAGACAGGATGCCGTGCAGACTCAGATAACATCCATACGCAGGGACATCAAGAAGCTTCAAGCTGACGCCATGGCTCCTCCACCTGAAAGCCTGGCCCAGGCTGCTGTCCACACTGAGAACTTTATCACGTGAGTATAAGCAGATGGTGCTACCGAAAATAAAATATGAACTACATCAGAATTTAAAAAAAAGGGACTAGTTTTTCATTTATTAACAAAGGCCTGTTTTGGCTAATGCATTTTTATGTTTCCAGGGCTCTTGTGAACATGTATAAAGCAGAGAAATCTCCAGCAGTGCAGCATGTTGGCGTGTCTGCCTTCTACCTGGTGGTCTCCTTTGTGTGTGAAGACACACTGCGACATCCCCCCACACGCCAGTACATTTCCTCATGTGTGGAGATACTGGGACAGGTGCGCATACATACACATACACGCATGTAGTAGTATTGTTTAGCTTTATTTGGAATGCCCAAATAAAGTTAAAAGAATAAAAATCAGAAATTGTCGACCCTACTTGATAAAAGGGGCCGGTTCACTTTCTCGTTACACTCCTTAAAGGAATGAAACATACTTGAATTGGCTTGCTTTGTACTCTTGATTTTGTCTCCAGGTGTTTATCCAGGGCAATCCAGAGGAATGTGGTCGTGTGCTGAAAACAATCCTGGAGCAGAGGCGTCTTTGTCCGCTCATTTCCCCCTTCTTCACTCCCAATTCAGCACCCAATCAGCTCGTCGTTCTCTACCAAGACGTGGTGACATCTTTACAACTTGACAGTGCTGATGTCATTTTCATGCTGCTTACAAAGGTCAGTTTACACACAGTGGAGAAATATGACAAACACTTAAAGCAGTCCAGTTACAGTAACCACCCCTGTTCTCCCTGTCTAGTTTGATTTATCCCAGTGGCTGAATGAGGCCCACCCAGTGTTTTCGGAGAGAACCCGTCTGCTGGAGTTGGTCCACGGAGCTCTCTGCATCTGCGGTCGAGACCCTGAGCCTGAATTTCTCACACCTTTTCACCTTTTCACCAAACACTGGACTTGGATTTTACGCCACCATTTCCCTGATCACTACAGTGACTGCCTGCGTCTGCTTATGACCAGTAAGTAAGTGTGTGTGTGTGTGTGTGTGTGTGTGTGTGTATGTGTGTGTGTGTGTTGGCTGCCTAACTGAATTTGATAATTCAAGTAATTATTGGTACATGGTAATGCAACTAGGAACAACTGATGTTTTAATCCTCTTGTTGCTCAGTCAAATGATCCTTCAAAACAAGAAATAGAATTAACCGATTAACAAAACTAACGTTCCTAATTATTTCATCTAGCTACTGAAGTAGATATGACAAATTGACCAATTATGTACACAAGTGTGTTTATTTGTGTGTTTTATCTTAACAAAATTTAGGTTTATTGTTGTTACCATGACATCAAAGGATTCCAAATGAAGATACAAATTATAGTATTTAGTCTAGTATTTTCCCATGATTATTAGATTTAGGTGTTTGATTTACAAAATCTCCAACAAACAAAGGCATTGCTTAACCTCACCAGGCTCCTCAGACCAGTTACTGAGTCCGGAGTGCTGGAAGGTCACTCTGCGAGTGCTGGGCTGCTTGCCTCCGTCCCATAATACCAAGAGCAAAGCTGAACAAGCGCGCAGCACTGCCGACATCTCTGGTCGAGCTGTCGGATCTCCATCTTCTCCCCACAGATCTCCCATCAGCCTTTCCCCTCAGCAGGTAACTAATGCAGATTCCTGCAAAATATCATCCTAACTGTCTCACTAAACTGTGTAAAACTTTCATTATTTATCCAACCACACTGTGGGATTTAATTGGTTTGATGATTTAATTGGTTTCCAACAGGTGGATGAGACAGTTGATTGGTTGAGTGAGTTCTTCCTGCGGAGTCGTCTCACTAAGCCAGACCTCAGCAGTTTTGGCCTGTACTCAGCCTGGCGTCCTTACATTAATGAGGTTGTTTCCTTCTGGGACCATTTGATTGGTTGTCTAATCAATGTACAGCTCAGCAGCTGTGCCAGAGAGAAAGGTAACTGCCTAATGTCAGCACGTGTTGAGGACAGTAATATTTGGGATCATTAAAACAATACAGCTTATTTTTGCATATGCTTTGTTGTTATGTGTCAGTATGAATTAAAAATGTATCTTGCACTCTCACAGCTCTGCTGGACCTACACAGTAAGATTGTGAAGTTATTTAAGCCTTGGATCTTTCCTCTGGACACTGAGGATGGCGGGTAAGCATGGCACACCCTCAGCTCTCGGGCAGTCATTGGTTTTAGATATGGGGCGGGGGGGGACGACTGTTGGCAGATGTAACTCATGTTAACACAGACAGAACAGACTCCAGAGAGGGCAACATATAAAAAATATTCAAATTGTTTCAAATGTAATCTTTGTCTTTTTTTGGGGGGGTGAGAAACCAACAGTGGGAAATGAATTTTAGATCTCTGAAGCACACGAAACATTACAAAATTACCTACAAACACACATTAGTCAAAGAAACTTTAGATGTTTACTTCGGAGTTATAAGTCAGCCATGTCACACTATGGTTTGTACTGTGATTCACCCGGTCGATACATGGAGAGAGCAGTTTAGTGTGTCTTACTAAGGAAAGGGTAAGGACCATGAAAAACAAAAAGGATGTCAATATCAGTGTCTCTTTGTCTTAGTAACCTCAAGTGCTACCCCTGGCTGGAGACAGACGCGAGTGCGGCAGGATGCCTGGTCAGCCTGTATGTCCAACTTACTGAAACACTGCATCACAAATTCAGAGGTGGGTTCTCAAAGTACTTAAGGACTGCTACTTTTTGTTGCCTGTGCTGTGAAACTTTTTTTTTTTACCTTTGTCTGTTTGTTTGTTGCAGATCGTCTGTTCCCCGGCCAGAGAGGTACACTGTGGCTGTGTATGATGCAGTACTGTGAGAGCTGCACCGCTCCCCGAACGCCTGAGTACCTTCTCTACATGTACCATACACACCTCCGCAGCCTGCCCTGGAGACACCTGCACCCCGACACTCAGCTAATGGAGCAGCTATTCAATGTGAGACACTACCCCCCTACTCTGAACCCCTGACCCTTGACACTGCATACTGGTCTAGACATGCATGACACAGTGGAGCTTGTTAAATTGAGACCTCGGTCCTTGGCCCCTAGCTCCTATTATTAACTTGGCTTCTTTGTTCTTTGAAACAGGCTCATGTCTGTCAAGCCCCACATGGATCTATAGTATCTGCACAGATGAAAGCAGTCTACCAAAATTAAATAAGATACATTTCAACGGATTTATAGTTAGGATATTCTGATTACATTTCAAGATAACTGGATTATCAATTTAGCCATGAATATGGAGTTTAGAGAAGTCAAACTGTCAAAATTAATAACAATTCTGATTACAGTCAGTTAGTAACCAAGAGGTATGATTTGTTTGTAGTTATGTGTGAGTGGAGTGTTGATTATTTTCTTTTTTTCTTTTGCCTGCAGGTGGAGAGAGGAAGTCCCAAGAGCTGCTTCCTTTTTCTGGGAGAAGTGTTGTGTGAAGTCAACTGGGTCAGCGTCCTAAGTGACCACTTACAAACACCCCCCAACTCTACGACATATCCAACTCTACCAGACACGGGTACTCAGAAGGAGACACACACCATGTTAGTCTATCTACTATACATGCTAGTTTTTCTGGCCAAGGAGGAACAAATCCTAACTCAACAGGTAAGTCCAGACTATTTTGGTTTCCCAACATGTTCAGACCTCTTGTACCTTCTTCCTATTCACTTTCCTCCTCAACCTTCAGGATTCCCCTCTACTCAGTCTATTGGTCCAATCCACCTCTCTGCCCTGGCACCAACTGGACCTCTCCTCATACCAGGGCATTCTGGGATATGTCGTCACGCACTACCCTCCGTCTTTGCTGCTCAGTACTGATTCTGCACCTCAGCTGCTGCTGAAATCATTACGCAGCGCCGCTGGGCTCCACCCCCGTCCTGATGAAGTTCCACACTGTGTGAGACAATACACACCTGTTTGTTTTATAACAGCCCAGCCCAGAACATACTTAATGATGATTAAGTATACATGTAGTATATTTCTTATTAATTGGTTAATTAAACTCACACTTACAGGGGAAATTACATGAGCGTCAATTTATAGGTTGAAGACATATACAGTATATTAAGATACTAGTTACAGTATGACTGTCGGTGCACAGCTCAGAGGAGCCCTAATGTTTGAGAATATAAGAATGAATGCACCTCCTACATCAACTCTGTCCCAGGCAGATACACATCTTGTGTAGGAGTGGGAGGCTTGGAACATCCGTTTTAAATTTAGACTTAAACATTTCATTTTTCTCTGCCAGCTCTGTATCACTCAGCCCAATTACATAAATATAACACTTCAACCCTTACAGTTACTGTAGACGTAGAACAGCAGAAGCAATTTTATACACAACATGATAACGTTCCAAAGTAGGATTTTGGCTAAATAAAGGACCACTCTAAGATCCAGCAATTTATATAATCTTTCATTCAAACATAGCTCATACTGATTATAGCCAATATATGCATGAAAAGATGTGGAAATTAGAAACATTCACACCAACATTAAAAATAAAAATCTTGTTTTGGGGTAAGATAAACTGCATGTAAACTAGTAACAATAAATAAATAAATGTGTAAATCTTAATTAAGATTAATTCCTAAATTGTACTTTGACATTTGACTGTTTTAGGGGACCTTGGTTTAGTATAAGTTTGGGGACACATACTCTGAATATCTTTTATAATGCGTACAAAATATTCTAAATGACAAAGTAATAAATATACGGTCATCTGTGACTTTTATAGGTACGCGTTGGTAGTACTGGGTTGGACCCCCACTTTTGCCTTCAGAACTGCCGTAATCCCTAATGGTTTAAAACAAGGTTCTGGAAGCCTTCCTCTAAGATGTTGGTCCCTATTGACATGATAGCGCCACACATTTACTGCAGATTTGTCAACACACATCCATGATGCAGATCTCCCCTTCTGTACCCTAGAGATGGTTGTCTGGGAAAATCCAAATAGATGAGCAGTTTCTGAAATACTCAAACCAACCCTTCAAGCATTAATATCCATGCCACGTCTCTTAAATCCCCCTTCTCTCCCATCCTGATGCTTGGTTTAACCTTCAGCAGGTTGTCTTAACTCGTCTACATGACTGAATGCATAGAGTTGCTCCAGGATTAGCTGATTAGATATTTCTGTTTCCAAGCAGTTGAACTAGTGTACCTAGTAAAGTGGTTGTATTGTGAGTGTATTCCTGTAGGCCAATCTATTTCTGTATGGCATCACACACACAAAACGCTATAATCTGTGTTTCTTTCCATGTGTCAGGAGGAGACGCGGAAGGCTGGAGCATATGTGTGCTGGTGTGTGCAGTCTTTGGTGACTCTGGAGCAAGGAGGTAGCATCAGCCTCAGCAGCCTGGAGGCTCAGCTGGAGTCACTTCTAGAGAGCATCGTGACATTCAACCCACCAGGCGAGTCGTCCTCACCGTCATCCTCAACAACAACATCTATCATCAGTAAAAACTTCTTTCATCACCTTAATCTTATCACTTCCTCCTTTTTCCCTCTACAGAGAGGGGTTTGGAGCAGAGGCACATGGCGTTCTGCAGTCTGTTCAGCGATGCTCTGGCTTTGCTGAATGGAGTTGGAGTCTCAACGGGCGAGGCACTTGCTGCTCATGCCATAACGTGGCTGGACAGGAAGGGGAGGGGTTTTCCTATTCTGCCTCTTCTCACGGCTTGCTCCCGCTCTCTTGCATCAGTACGGCACATGACGCGGATCATGGAGGCATGCATTACAGCGTACTTCAACCACGGTAACCAAACTAATATTTTTATTTCACTGACCATTGCAACTACTTTTTTGGGGGAAAGCCTGTACTGGTTACAGCTCCCTGGAAGAGGAAAGTGCTTAAGCATTCTCCTCTAGTAGATATCTCCGTCCTGTGCACATGCACCGTTCCACATGTTAAGTATGCTGTGCATAAACTAACATAACATTGACATTTTAGTCCAGAGTTTTTGCTCTGTTGCTCTGTAAAAGGTGCTATACAACAAACGTTTCTTACTTACTCTCCTCATACATGTCTTAAGTTGAGCTTTTTCCCTTAAAGTTGGTTTAGTCCTTTAAATTTCTCCCTTTAATATAGTTTAATGTAATATCTGGGATTTACATGTTTTTTTGTTGTGTTTTTTGTTTCAGCTGAGGAGGAGTCTTTAGGTTGGGGTCCTGTGTTGGTGTCGCTGCAGGTGCCAGAGCTCACGGTGGATGACTTCCTCTCTGAGAGCCAATCAGGAGGCAGCTTTCTGACGCTCTTTGCCTTCATCCTGCAGCGACTCAACTCTGAATACACAGGTGCCAATGAGAGAAGGACTCTGGCTCTAATTAACTCATGGACCAACCAGGTCTTTCCCAGGTTTGATCCCCCCCCTCCCCTTCATTCTCTTATTCAGTTGCGTGTTATGGCTTTAAAAGTCCATTTAGCATGTGTGCTTTTGTGTGTCCAGTGGCCCAGGTGATGAAGCCAAGCTGTTTCTTTGGTGGCACAAAACACTTAGTCTGTCAGTGGAGCAGCTGAAGCCGCAGGCAGGCCAGACTGAAGTGTCAGGAGTCATTATGGGTCTGTTGAGGTTGCAAACCAGGCTGCTTCAGCTGGGAGAAGAAAGACTGAACTCTGGGTTGTTAGGAGCTATCGGCCTGGGGAAGAAGTCTCCGGTCTCTAATAGGTAAGCTCACAGGCAAACAAAACATGATAGAGTAAAATATGAATTCATCATTGTTGATAAACCACCTGTTGATGCATGTCTACTGTACACCAAGGTTCAGGGTGGTGGTACGCAGTCTGGCAGCATTCCTGTCAATCCAGGTGGCATCCGAGACCGAGCTTCGACTCCAACCCACCAGTGACCTGCAGCTTTCTGCCAAAGCACAGCAAGTATGGAACAAAACTGCAAATACAGTGTTTTCGTTCTCTAGTCTGCAATTATCTCCTAAAAATAACTTGTGTTTCTCTTCTTTGGATTCAGATGATGGGGGTGTTGGAGGCCATGCTCGGCAATAAGCAGTACGCAGAGTTAGAGGACTCTGTGAATAAAGTTGTCCAGTTCATCCGCTACCCAGGACACTGTCTCAGAGACGGACCCCGACTGCTGGCCCTGTTAGCCAACCTCCTATACCCTGACCTCAGATACCTACACATTATCCGTTAACCATGACTTGACCTGACATTCATGCTGGAGATCCGAGAGGACCTTAGTCTTCTGTGGCAAATACAGTGACAGTTAATCTCTGAACCATCTTTCTGGAGCACAAAGTTTTTAAGTAGTGACACTGAATTGCTGTTGCCGTTATATCAACAAGAGCTACATGTCTTATCAGAGAGGTCTTTGTGTGACAGACGCTGAATGTTCATCAGAGCTCGCTGTGCATTTCTGAGGGATACTTTTTGACTGGTCAATGAAGATTCCTAAAACCGGTCAGAGACAAACGTTACGTGCTAACCTCTTATCTTTACTTGCACTTTGCTTTCTCGCTTATGTTTATGCCTTGTTGCTTTTTATATGACTTGCCTGTTTGTTTTTAACACATCTGTTCTGTTCAAGGTTTGGGAGGAAGTTGCACATAGTTATTTAGCCAGATTTCATAAATTAAAATTCAACACTGGGGTTTAGGTGTAAGTTTCAAACCTGCATGTAAATTCTTACATGAAAAAATTGAAAGGTCCACAGACTATTTGTAGGAAGTTGAAGTACAGATCTTATAGGCCTAAAAGTTTTGAAGTACTTTCTTAAAATAGGGGTGTGGGCATACCAGGAAGGCCAAAAGGCATGTTTCCATGGCTTATACGTATCCCTGAAGTCAGCTGTCAATGCTAGCATCTAGCTACAATCTTGCAATCCTAGATGCTGTACACATACAGATGAATACAGCAGCTGCTTGTATGAAGTTATCATGTTTAGTAACAGAACATTTGCCAGTATTATGTTCATATACAGCCAAAAGTGCTTTTGTTGTTTCTGCCAAAGATATGTTATTTTCATTTGCTCAACTCCTTAAACTTTCTTGACCATGAACTGGTTGTTTTATCTGTCTCTGTTTGGTAGAAAAACTGTAGCCTGAATAAGTACATGCAGTAGAAGACGAACTAAGCACCACTCACCATGTCCCACACCACTTGGCTTCCTTATAAAGTAGCGCGTGCAATGTAAAACAAATGACAGACGTCATTGGTATTACTAAGAGACCGGGATGTCATCGTCGTTGGAGCTTGAATAACTGGACTTAAACATACAAACATGTTGGTCATTTGAGGACAAAGGTAGATTGTAATTCCCATTTATCAGACCTCCACACCGTACTATACATCCACCAGTTTTCACATTTCAATCACCCTTGTCAGTTCACCTCTTCTGTCACTCTGTGCCATTTTACTATTTGTACTGCACTTCTCCTCGCCTTATTGCCTATGTTATGTTTTGACTATTAATGTCAAAAGAATTCTTTTTTATTAGTCAGTGATCAGGAATGGGTCTGAAGGACTGCTGGAGGAGGGAGCTACCGAGCTGGGCTGCACAAAGGAGACAAGACTATGTTTAGTAAATGGAAGTGAAGGCCTCACAACTCAACTTTGTGATCGGGGACCATATTGTACGTAGTACATGGAAACCTCTGAGAGCAGGAAGACGGATCTGTACTCCCTAGACGGGTCACGTGGAGGGACATGTAACTGCTTTATGAATCAAGCTGTAAATAACTATTGAGAGAGAAAAAAAGCTCTGAACAGCAATACAGGAAACATTGTGCAACCTCTCCAACAAAACTGGCCTGCTGTCTGTATTCTCCATGCATAACGCTGCTGATGGTCAAACTGAAATTAAAGCTTCCTTGTCTAAGAAGCCTGTTATGACCAGTGTGTATTGTGTCTTAGTACTCATGTACTTGTCATCTGCATCCTGTTCTTTTTGTGCGACGGTACAGTACATGTCCCCAGTTGAAAAAAAAGATTGTTCAGGTTGGTGTCTTTGAATTGAGCTGTGTGCACACAAAGATCCAGCGTCCTCATTTAACACCACCACGTCTGTATGGTAGAAAAACCTCTCTTCAGGCAACAGTGGTCTCTATGGTTACAGGAAGGGTAAAAGTGAGAGAGGAGGTGGTAAGGACGGGGTGTTCTGAGGCTATGAGAGAGGCGGTGGGAGATGCTTACAGACGCTCATCATCGCCGCCTCGTTCTAGCACTCCAAAACAGGCTCCGCTGTATTCTGTGACTCCTTAGTCTGTCGTTTCTCGCCATCTAATTGACCTTCTGTTCTCCCGTCTTTTAGCTCAGGTACTGGAGTACCCTGGAGCATTCGATATTTATGTGACAGCTTGCTCTCAAAGATAAGCCTCATCCCATGTTCCCTCTCTCTCGCTCACATACTGTATATAGATACAGTAGCCACATGCTCACCCATTGATAAGACTGATTCTATTTTATTAATGGGATACACATCACTGTCTGGCAGACTACTGTGTCACCATGGAAACCCAGAATCAGATCAGGGATAGTTGTTTCTAGACTGTTTGAGTGCACACTCAGCAGTCAGAGCAGCACATTGTGGATCAGCCCTCCTCAGTCATAATTGGCCGCAGACATAAAACAAATGCATTGTGCAGACTGTAGAAATGTGATTATATTATGTGAAATCTGACAGGTAATGCTAAAACTGTTGACAGTAATAAGTAAGCTTGTAGTTTAACCATGTTTACTGTTCAATTGGCACAGTAAGGTGCAGATTTCCATCTGTGCAGGGCAGTGGATTTCAGCATGTTCCAGTGTCCATCACAGGCTGAACAGAGGGCCCTGCATGACCAGTTGCTCAGTTTGGGACAGCTGCACTGGCCTGAAGTCAAAAACTCATACTCAGCTGGACACACAGGAATGTCTCTCTATTCGCTCTTGCGTTGTTTTGAACGTTCAGTGTGTGCGAGTCAGCCTACATTCATATGTGTGAAAGCAAGTCTGTATTTGTGTGTCAGACAGGCTCCTCCAATTGAGACACCCACTTTTCTAGCACCTCCTCGCCAGTCCCAGTGGGGAGTGACGACTCAAGATTAAATGAGACTTCTTCTTTTTTTTCTTTCTCTCGCTCTCTTGCATTAACCCAGCAAAAGCACAAAGCATTTCACCCCGCTAAGGGTACCTACTTATTGATAAAAGTCATTAATAATGCCTCAGACCTCCTCCGGTGGTGTAATAAGTGGGATTTCTGCTTGTTGGTCTGCTCTGGCCTGACAAGAGTGGTGAAGTCAAGAAGAAATGTTTGACCTTCAGGATAGAATGTGTATTTAGTTTTTTCCAAGAACTAAATATCCCTACAATGAATGATTAGAAAAACTTAGAGGACTTTTTGAAGAAGTTGTTTATATCTGGATAGTAGGAAAGATAAATAGGTTAAGTTGTGAATTAGGGGCAGAGCAAGGCTGGATTACCCACCAGTGAAAGGGTCACATTGCTTCACCCTGGTTTCTTACAATTTATTTGAATGTTTATTTGGGAATAAGCACTACTAAATCAGTAATATCAGTAAACTTAATGAGGTCTTAAGGTGAATCCTGGAAAGGGGTTAATGAGGTACATTTTAAGGTTTAGAGTTAGGGAAAGATATTTCCAAGTCAATTTCCAGTGCCAGAGTATCTCACAGCATCCCTGGGTTTGATCGTGGGGTTACTGTTGGAATTTCAGTTGGGGGGGGGGGGCTCGTATAAAGTCAAGGCATGAAGCAAGCTCACGCTGGGTTATTTTGGGGACACTGTGTAAGTTTAGAGTTAAAGACAGGGTTAAAGTATTAAAGGGTTTGGTGTTGGGGAAAGTAATGCAACCTGAGTCTTTACAGAAACAGAAGATCAAAATGCGTGTGTCATCAAGTGACTCAGCCGTGTAATACCAACTCAACCCAGACACGACTACACGATCACGCACCAGTTCTTTTTAGCAGGTGATTGTTTTCTATCAGCTATCGGCTCTCTCTCTCTCTCTCTCTCTCTCTCTCTCTCTCACTCACTCTCACTCTCTCTCTCTCTCTTTTCCTCTCTCTCTCTCTCTCTTTCTCTCTCTCTCTCCAAATATGACTCTGTTTCCCTGCCTCCGAGATGCCTGCTGCTCAATCTGGAAAATCTTACAAGAGGGGACAAGTAAAACACTTCCACTGCTCTGTTTCTAATTCAAATTCTTAAATCAAACTTCACCCTAAATGTAACTTAAGCCAGAGTCTTCGTGAGCAGACGACTTTGAACAAAGAGCCCTGCTGGTTGAGAGGGCAGGGTTTGCTCTCCAGACTGCAAACGGATTTTTTTAGACACAGACAGGACCAGGAGCCTAATATCGGACACGAGGCAGCGGGCTCGGTAAGGACACAAACCTCTTTTTTTGTATTTTTTAGGTAAAAGCTGCCTAAGTCTATGCAGATTTTCATCTCACCTCACCGGTTGGACCGGGGGAGATCATGGTTGGGTAGACCATGATAAGTCTGTTAGGGTACCTCGCATCACAGCCTCGAATAATAAGTGAATTAGGATTTATGTAGCTATATATGCATAGGCCTATTTATTAATAAATCACAATATATGAACTTTTTGTCCTTCTTATAGCCTTGCTTTGGTTATGTGATGGATGGATGGAGGTTTCATGGCAGGCTGGAAGTTAGCCGAGGTTTTCTAGTGAAACGTCAGATGCACCTCAGTGTTTGGTCACCGGTTATTTCCGAGCCTGTGATCCTCCCGACGTCCTGACGTCAATTTAAGGACCCAGCAGTGCCGGGGCGGCAGGCAGACACACAACGGGCTGAAGACAAGAAAGACATTGAATCCGAACCGGACCCTGTTGATGTGATATTCTTAATTCTTAATTTATTGCTGAGCATTCTGGTATGCTTTTTTTAATTTCATTTTCTTTGCATTTCATTTCATTATCTTACATAAATTCGCGCCTCCCCCGATCTTTGTCTTTATACCCTGCTATTCATTGAATGGGTTAATATGGGAAATATCTCGGATTTATCATTCGGAAGCAATAACCCAATAGTTAGTTGGTGTAAATGATGGTATAAATTATTGATGTAAATTGTCGGGTTTTAAGACAGTGGGCTGTAGCCTACTGTAAGCGGAGCTCCTTGTCTGAAAGAGATTAGTATAGCCATATCATATTGGCATAACGTTGGATGTAGCCTAACGGGAGTTTTTCTCGACTTTTGTTGTTTCTTGGTCATATACAGGATCACTGTGTCCTGTTCAGAGGTAGGCTACAGCAGTGTCTCGGTGAAGAGGTTTGTGCTGTCTGACAGGTTGTGTGTCTCAAGCAGGTTTAAGACCGTAGATCCTACAGATCATCTGTTGGATCAGCAAATAACCAAGTCAGTAGGTAGGCCTATTGCACAAAATCCCATTTCAAAATAAGTGCATTTGAAATGAGTTATCCCAGGTAGCTTATTGTCTATAGCCTACCAGCCGGTCTGAGCTGAGAGGGAGAAACCACTAAGCAGAGGATGGGGATTCCTCTGCACTCCACCTGACTCTACATCAGCACAGCAACCACATCCCCATAGCAACAGCTAGTAAAACCAGCACTCAGTGTTCCCATTTCCAAATATTACTAAATAGATTTCACAGTAAAGTCCTAAAGGAGAGCTCTTGAGTGCACTCTGCCAGGACACATATAGTCTGTTGGTCTGCCCAGCATCAGCCTGGGAGAAGTGTTATGAGACTAACAGCAGCTGTGTATCTCTCACCAGTGACTGACCACGGCCTGAGCTGAAGAGGGGGGTCCCAATCCTGAGAGTGTATGCGTGTGTGCAGCTATGGGGAAGGACTACTACAAGACCCTGGGAATTCCCAAGGGCTCCAATGAGGAGGAGATCAAGAAGGCCTACCGGCGCATGGCATTGCGTTTTCACCCTGACAAGAACAAGGACGCCAACGCCGAGGAGAAGTTCAAGGAGATCGCAGAGGCCTATGAGGTACTCAGCGACCCCAAGAAGAGGGTGGTCTATGATCAGCTAGGAGAGGAAGGTGAGAAGGGGAGGTTCATGTCTGGGTTTGATCCTTTCTGTATGTCTGTCTGTCTGTGTCTGTCTAGGATCATTGAGTGAAAGCGGTCAGTGAGTGCAAGCAGAGTAGGATCCAGCACTCTGTCATTGAGGCCTTGTTAAACAGGCGTTATGATGTATTAGGTTATATTAAAAAATAGCTCAGGAACAGCATCTAATATCACAGTGGAGTGCTTTGGTGGTCTTCAGTCACTGAAGTAATAATACTGTGTCTCTTCTATGTTTATTGTGTGTATGTGTGTGCAGAAATGTGGGTTTGTCTATTGTTATCTTTAGTGTGTACAACACTTAGCTCTAATACCTTATAGTCTACCTCAGCTGCCAGTGTAGTTTGTGTGTATGTATGTGTGTGTGTGTGTGTGTGTGTGTGTGTGTTTGTGTGTGTGTGTGTGTGTGTGTTGACAGACAGATGGTTTAAGATCATTACGGGGTTAAGATAGGAACAGCTGCGGTTGCTGTAGTTTGCATTTGTGGGTGTTCTGTGCATGTGTCACCGTTGAAAAAGTGTGCGTTACAGTGTGTATTTGTGTGAGTGTGTTGGAGAGAGTGACCTGGTATTTTATGAGTTCCTCCACCACCAGCGCTGTTGGAAGATCAGTGATGCTGGATGGTTTTTGCCATCCACGTGGGCTGTGCTCTCCTCTGTGCTGTTACCCACACAGTTTTTGTTCTGAACATTGTCCTGTGTTTGGTATCTGAGTTTATATTGATGTGTGTTTTTCAGCACGGAGGATGTTTGAGTTTGCATTTTCATGTGAAGTCTCACATTCTTCCTTCTGTTTTCACTCTCAGGTTTGAGGACAGGAGGCAGCAGCTCTTCAGGTGCTCCTGGCAGCTCAACGTACCACTACACCTTCCACGGAGACCCACACGCCACCTTTGCCTCCTTCTTTGGCGGCTCCAACCCCTTCGACATGTTTTTTGGCTCCAACCGCAGCCACAGCCGCTCCAACGGTTTCTCCTTTCACAACGACCATGATGGAGAGCAGGACATGGACATGGATGAGGATGACCCCTTTGCTCATATAGGGAGACAGTTTGGCTTTCCAGGGGGGATGAACAACGGCTTCCCGGGGGAGGGCCGCAGAAGGAGGGGGCAGCCGTCTGAGCGCCTGGGGACCGGGCGAAAGCACCAAGACCCTCCGGTGGTCCATGAGTTGAAGGTCTCGCTGGAAGAGATCTTCCACGGCTGCACCAAGCGCATGAAAATCACCCGCCGCAGGCTGAACCCAGATGGGCGCAGCATGAGGACAGAGGACAAGATCCTCAACATTATCATCAAGAAGGGCTGGAAGGAGGGGACCAAAATCACCTTCCCGAAGGAGGGGGACGAGACCCCTGAGAACATTCCTGCCGATATAGCCTTTGTGCTTAAAGACAAAGGGCACGTCCACTTCAAGAGAGACGGTTCCAATATCATTTTTAACTGCAAGATCAGCCTAAAAGAGGTGCGTCCGTCCCTTTTCATTTAACCGCTCTCTCTTCTATCGTCCATCTGTTGTTCTCTCTTTGTCATCGTTCTGCATGCAGATGAGTGGATAATGCTGCTAAGGTTGGGAGTTTGATTCTCAGTGGAGCAAACAAGGCATAAACCTATACATAGAATACATATATATATATATATATATATATATATATATATATATATATATATATATATATATATATATATATATATAAATATATTCATGGAGAGGCAAAGGCTTGGATGAATATCCAAAAATAGCACACTTTTTTCCACTCCTTTTCTTTGTATGATTTGGTCCCGGGTACCGGGGTAAACGGTGAATGGGATGGAAGGTGTGACTGTAATGTTTGAATTTGCTGCAGGACAGGCTCAGTGTACAGCAGAGTCTCTGTCACTGCAGTGTGAGAGAAGTAGCGGGAATGTGGTGTCCCTGTGTGACCGGCAAAGAGCCATCATCCTCACTTCTTCTGCACTGCTGTATGCATACATATTCATTAATCCACATGCAAGCAGGCACACATTAAATGCCACACAGGAATAAACATGCACACTCTCTTGTATCTTCTAGCGTGTTTGCACACACTTGGTTAAAGATTGATTACTGTGTAACAGTGGTGACAATCCGCGCTGCTATTAGTGTGACTGGCAGGACATTTAATTAGCCGCTCCTACGAGGGCAACGGGTCCAGCACAGCTCTGCTCTGTCTGTGAATTACACAAGCCTCGATGTTTCTAATAGCACTGCCACTCACTGGCCTGCACACCACATGGTTGGCTTATTGACAGGTGTTCTCAAAGAGTAGGAGATGTCAGGGGAGTTGTTTGAACTCCACTCAAGCCAATTTTGAACAGTTTTTCTCTGACAGCAGCACCAACTCTCCAGAAGTAATTCACCGGTAAACAAGGCGCCTGCACAAAGCCCATCTATGAAGACAGCCAAGTTAATGAGAGCACATTGGAGTCACATTAAGCAGGAGATGGTACTTGATCAAACCTACACAATGATTAGGTTTGCACTGCAGAACTCCTGCAGCTAAGTCCCCCACTCTTATGGCAGCCTGATAAGAGACTTAAGTCTGATGCAGCTAAAGACGGGATGGGGGATAGAAGGCGAAATGTGGATGTGGATGTGGGGGCGCGTGGATGGGGGGGGGGGGGTTGTATCGGGGGAATATTAGGAAAGTGGGTCAGGTGATTCAGTATCCAAAGCAAATAAGAGCTCATATTCCACTGCTCCACTCTAAGGATGTGATGCTAAATGCTGCAGTGAAAACACAGCACCAGCTACATGCTGCACACCAGACAACCGGCTACATATAATGTTGCAAATGTAATGCAATGCACCAGATTCAGAACATAATATAACCTAGAAAACTAGACGATTGTTTCCAATCAGTGTGCATTCTATGAAGAGAAAGTCGATATAGTAATAGTTTGTCTTATTTTGACTGCTGTGGGATTCCCTTATGTGGTCGCCCAATTTAGTTTACTGCCTGAAGCATGCCCTTATGAACAGTTGTATTTAGTGCCGCCAAGCTTGTTTGACCAAGCTGTAAACTCCTGGGAGACTCTGCTAGAGGAAACTTCCAGCCCTGCGATGTCTTCACTGTGACAGCAGTCAGAAGCAGTTAGAGAGCTTAGCAGAAATTTGACACACTGATTTCCCTGAAACCAACCTATAACTGTCTCTTTCTAGTGTTAACGATGCCTCTGTGGTGTTGTGCTGGTATCATTTACAATGAGGACACTTTTAACTGGTCCTTTCAGCAAAAAGGGACCACTTGGGATAACATTAGCCCTCTGGAATAAATCTACAGATCATTCTCACAAACATAGCAAAATTAAAGTGTGTGTATTTGTGTCAAACTCTCGAGCTATGTTGTCTGAGCTGAGGCTTATGTATTCAGTGGGCCCTCGGATCAGCTGGTAGTGTGTGCCGAGCGTCATGGCAACCTGTCTCTGTGTGTAAGACTCGATTTAGTGAATGGTACTGTTTATAACAAGAGGATAAGCGCTAGTGTCTATCACCGTCATTGGCTAAATCACCTCCTAATGTATGTAGCGGGTATAAGGAGGCTGATGTCATGGCTGGAAGACTCTGTCTGTCCTCTGAAGCAGCTGCTGTACTTGACCGAACTTCAGCTGTCCACATGTCCTTCCCACTACAAAAAAACACTAGACGAGTCAAGAATCAATTCTTCAGCAGTCTTAATACAAGATTGGCCACGTAAGGACATGGACCGGGTGATAGAGGTTAAGCATGTGCCAATGCATGCCACATCACTATTATTATTATTATTGTAAAACTAAAAACATTTTCATTAGCCTCAGCTGTACCTTGGGTTTCAAATCAAATCATAAATTTGAACAGCTACGTCACAACCATATGGTCAGTGTCCCAAACCCTTTGAAGACCTAGATGTCCCACTATCATTCTTTAAAATATATACATTTCTTTAAACTATTATTCTATTTTTCTCTAATTTATAAACCCTTTAAATCCTAGTGAATTATAGGTGATCCACCATGGCTCTTCGTCTTACCTTTCCACACCTTTATGGTATTTATTCACTGATCTAACTGTGTTTAGTAAATGCAATATATAAGAAAATATTTTTATCATTCAAGATGTTCATTCACAGAGTTGTGTATTTAAATAGTTATTTTTATTCAGCGAAAATCGTTGTGATACTCACTGGGAAGTCTGTGAAGTCGTGTTAACCACAGGTCTTTATGTTTAGTTTAGCCCTCTCTACGCTCTGACTGGATTCATTTGGTATTATGATAAGGAGGTGAGGCTTGGTGTGTGTATGTGTGGGTGTGTGTGTGTGTTCGTTCTCTCCACTCGTCCTGCCAGCCCATTTGACAAGCCCTCCAACTATTTACGAGCTCAGCCGATTCCTGCACTTCATTAGCCCCAGCTATGAGACCGTTGCTAAAATTAGTCCCCTATGCAATGTGTAGCCCCCTCCAAAACTGACACACACACCCCTTCCACCTACACACAGCCACAAAGACCGGAAAACTTTTCCACTGCCAAGTCATGTTTTCCAAATGCTCCTGTTCCAAATGCAGTTCTGTGAACCCCACAGTGCTGCAGTTGATACTAAAACGATTTGTCAGTAAGGCCTACTTTCACTCTCACACATAAATACACAATAAACACACACAGATAACAAAGGGAAGTTTGACTTGTTCGGAAGACGTACTGAGAAGATAAACTGAAGTTTTTAGATCATGGAAACAGGAAGTCATCAAGATATTTATGGCTTTGGCATTTCATACCTACTAAAGATATTAACCCTCTCAATCTCCTCTCTTCTCCCCTTCAGGCGTTGTGTGGCTGCACAGTAAGCATTCCCACGCTGGAAAACCGCATCATCTCGCTCCCCTGTCATGACATCATCAAACCAGGGACGGTAAAGCGACTCAGAGGGGAAGGCCTGCCTTTTCCCAAGAACCCGTCACAGCGCGGTGACCTTATTGTGGAGTTTTCTGTCCGTTTTCCAGACAGGATTCCCCCTCAGTCCAGAGAGATTATCAGACAACACCTCCCCCAGTCATAGAAAGACTCACCTTCAACCCTTCCACCACCACACACTCCAGACCAAATGGCCCAAAGAAACCCTTAAAACACTCATTCTAGTTTCCCTTCCCACTTCCAGTCTCCATGTCTTGAGTTAATGAAGCATTGAACATTGAACAGACACTGTTGTTTGTAAGGACTTTACAGTGGGAAGATGAAGGAAGAATGCCTAGACAAATGGCAGTTTTATTTTTGGCCCAAGCGCGCACACACACACACACTCACATACACACGCACACACTGAGGATGGACTCAGCACAATTGTGGATTTTACCGGTCCTTTATTAACTCTGTTTTATACGGATTCAGCAGTGGTTTTATATGCTGTCCAACTCTCTGATACTTGTCTTTTTGTGATAGGATGAATCGTGAGGTATTTTTTTAAATATTTTTTTTTTTCCAGGATTTTTCTTTCTAAAGAAAGTTTTAAATAGGATCATTTATTTTTACCTTGAGTGTACCAGCAGCTTCAGTTTGTTCAGTGCAAACCCCCCGGTTTTAACATGACCTCCCAGCCCTCCCACCTGCCACCTGCTTCTCTTATACTCACAGTTCAATAATACCCTGGAAATCCAGAGTTCTTGTGAGAGCACAATTTGAATTTGCTCAGCGAGTTACTCTGGCATTGAGTAATGCCGCTCATTACCTATACCCTTGTAGCCGAGCTGTACCAATCACATCAGTGTATCTGATATAGGCGGGCCAGAGGCGAGCTAAAAAGATGACGACGATAATCTACCAGTTAGCTCCGCTGGTAGCTAAGCGTATGGGGCTCTGTATGCGTCACCCCTGGGGTTGATGTGATTGGTCGTAGTGTTATCCAATCGTGTGCAGTGAGATTTTCAAATGCACACTTGCTGCTGCCCCTCGAGATGGGAGACTTTCATTACTCAATGCCAGACCATTAGTCTTTGGGATTTGGGTCTGAATTTCCAGGCTAGTCCAATAAAGCATTGTGCTTGAAGTCTGTAGGCCATTTAGTAAGATCTGTCTCCCCTAAAATCTGTTGTATTGATGTACTGAGTGCAATGCCACCACACACTTAAAGTCCTGTGTTACTGTAAACAATATTAGCATATCTCAGCTGCATTGGAAATCTTGGAATGACAATCAAGTACAATAACAGCAGTGTAAGCTTGGACAATACAATCTCCACATGATATGGGTGCTTTCCCTTCTGAACTGAATAGCCTGGTTTGCTATCTAAGGGACATTTTGGTGCCTTAGCCACATATGTGAACACTCACACACAGGTCACACTGTAATAAACACAACCAGCCATGTTAGGGGCACAACCGATGATGCCCTATGCTGTGTTAGACATTGCCATAAGAAGCTGCTGATACTGGAAAACAATGTAATGCCAATCAACACATTGTACTGTATGTGAGCAAGGACATTTTTAGGGGAGAGATTTGATACAAAACTGCTGAATTTTGCCAGTGCATCCCTGTAAAGTGCCGTGCAAGTACATGTTGGATTTCTCGGAGAAACAATAGCATCAAATTAATCTGAAGTCCACAGTAAACAGATATTTTCTCTGGGAAATCCAGCTTTGTTGTGTTTATTCTGCTTTCTCTTGTGCCATTTGAAGGCCATGTCTCGGTGCTACTGTGAGCAGTGTCAGAAATGAACCTTTTCGTTTCATGGTTTCAATTTCTGATTTGATCATTGCTTCAGTCCTCTGTAACACGTGCACATCCAATTTTACTTCTGTTTTTTTAAGTAGAAAACCCTGTTCGAAACAGGTTTTGTAATACTGCAGCAGCCGTTCTCTGTCTCAGCTGCGGGGAGCTCTCTTCAGCCTACTTCCTACTGTAGTTTACAGCAATGATAAGATGTACTGTATGTGTCCGAATGGTTTATGCGGCCAACACTAGTAGGTCATATATATCTCGTGTATGGGAAAATGTTTGAACGTAACATGTTGATAAATGCACTTTTACGTCATAAAAGATACTGACGAAACTATAAGGTGATGATGGGAGAGACTTGAATGACTGCCTCCGGGGACGCTGGACCGTGGCTACTACCAGAATGCACAAGTGCTGCTGCCGAAAGACTGTAACTGCTTTTGTGCATTTGAAAATATTTATGATCTTTTTTTCATAACTGCAACAAATAAACCAAATGTGTGAACCCAACTGTGTTTGTCATTTCAGTTTCTCTTTCAAGAAGGACCTAAGTATGACGTTGGTGCTATGTGCCTATGCACCTAAAAATGTTCACCTTAAGGAGTATGTTTGTATACTATACAGCTATAGATAATTTTGAGATTGAAGATTTTACATAAGAAATGTGCTATTAGAATACTATTAGAAAATAGCTATGCCTAATTTAAATAATATAATATTTTTTTAGAGAGAAGTCCTTTGTTTTTCATCTTTCCTTACCCTGTAAATAATCTCAGAACTCCTTCGATGTGGGCACCCAGTTAGCTCAGTGGGTAGAGCGGGTGCCCATATACAGAGGTTCACTCTTCAACGCAGCCGGCCTGGGTTCGAATCCAGCCTGCGGCCCTTTGCTGCATGTCACTCCCCCTCTCTCTCCCCTTTCATATCTTCAGCTGTCCTGTCCATTAAAGGCCTAAAATGCCCCAAAAATTATTTCTTAAAAAAAAGAACTCCTTCGATGTATCCTGTGGCCCTTGAGTGGGGGCCCCAAGGGCTTCAGAACCAGTGGACCAAACCACTGAACTATATTAATACTATTTAAACAACAAGTCTGTATTTAGAACAAGCTCCACCTCGACCAGCTACAACAGTAAAATGCTGCTCACCCCTGCATGCATCAGTAGGAAATCTAACACGTAATGACACATATAACAATATTTCAGTCACGTAGGAGCACTTTCTCTGCAAAACAAGTTCTGTTCTATTACACACAAAAACTTCATTTTGCTGTAGGATTTTAAATTATTGTATTGGCAAGATTAGTTCAATAAAGCATGTGAGTTACTACAAAAATGAGTGAGTGAGATGTTGAGGAATGAAGATGAGCCAAAACCTGGACACCGTTGTGATCATGCATACAGGGATATGAATAAACATTACATCCTGAAAAAGATCAATAAGACTCCAAACTGAAACAATGTGCATGTGAATGAACTAACTGATCTGCCATCGGATCTTAGAAACATCCTGTCTGATCAAACATTGGCAATATATGTTTAACTTTGTGTTGTATATAAGTGGAGTTTGAACATTTTCCATTAGTTTGAGTTACAGATAAACAAATAAAGCCGAACTTTGATCTCAGTAGCCTGTTAAAATCCAGATGGACAACTACCCTCAGCTGACCAGTGCTCCGTCAACCAGAGCGATCACAGGTAGGAACTAAAGTCTGGAATGAAAACTAAAGAGACTCTCATTTCATTTATGTTTAATCTCTGTACTGGGTTAGAGCACTAGTGAATTACACACTCTGTTCTGCTGCTCGGTCGGGAGGCAGTCAAGGCAGGTGATCTGTGTTAAGAGACTCTGATCATGTGAAACAAATGCAGTGTGTGTGTGTGTGTGTGTGTGTGTGTGTGTGTGTGTGTGTGTGTGTGTGTGTGTGTGTGTGTGTGTGTGTGTGTGTGTGTGTGTGTGTGTGTGTGTGTCTGTATCACATGGTAAGGATATAACAGACAATTAGTGAACCAGTGCACGGCTCTGAGATGTGCCGCAGTTATACCACACTGTGACTAATGCCATGTACCTCTATCAGCTGTTTCTGGCATAAGGCTGGGTTTGCAGAGGGTTTATATTTTCATTAAAACACAGAGAGGGAAAAAGCAGGCCACTAAATAGTTTTTTTTCTGCCTTGTGGGCTGGATTTTCTTCTACATTTATGATGCTGTTCGAATAATTACATTATCAAGAATAGACCAATGAAGTTATATCAAAGTTCATTTTTGAACACAAGGAGACAGTTTCCACACTATAGAATAGTACAGAAATTGCCTAACTAGAAGCTGGAAGTGGATGTTAATAAAAAGCCTTAACAACGTCAATGTCCAGAAACATCCTGTGTCTTTCAGAAGGATGGACAGAATATTTATACATATTTACTCTTATGAATACAGTTTTAATAATAATCAGAGAAAAAGTATGTATCATAATCTTTCTTTCTAACAGATGCCTACTGAAATGTGAAAGGCTAGAGTTTATGTATGTCCTACACACACAACCCCTGCTGTAGTGCAGGAGTTAATGAATTCAGTTGTGAGTGCTAATCATTAACCAAGTTTAAAACATGTTGACTGGGTCCAATCCCATGGAAGTCTACATGTGAAGCCCTCACACACTCCTCCGTCTGTCTTTCCTCCATCAGATCTTCAGGGGTGGAAACATGAGTGCCTTCGTGACTCTCTCATCAGGCCAGAGGATGCCTGTGGTCGGACTCGGCACATGGAAGAGCGGCCCAGGACAGGTATAACTAAACAGGCTTTGTTTGGGCTTTAAAAAAATGAAACTAAAACTGTGTATGTGTCCATGTGTTCTTAGGTGAAGCAGGCAGTGCTGGCAGCTTTAGACTGTGGCTACAGACACATTGACTGTGCCGCTGCATACAGCAATGAACAGGAGGTGGGAGAGGCTCTGTCTATCAGGCTCGGCCCTGGGAAGGTGAGAAACTCGGGTTCAGCATGAATCACATGTGGATCTTGACAACTCATTCTTGACCTTGGAATCAGCAGTTGCAAAACAATGTTGACTCAAGATCCACTTACTGTACTTGCTTGCTCTGGTGCGTTCAACCCTATCACAGTTTAAGTTTTAATATTTTTTATTTTAAGCTCATATTACGCTTTTTGGCTTTTCTCCTTAGCTTTATTGATATATGTATATCTTTTTTGTGAATGTTAGAGGTTTACAAAGTGAGAAAGCCCAAAGTCCACCTCAAAGGAATTTACCATCTCCAATAGAAAACACTGTTCACAAAGTGCTCCAAAAGGCTCTGTTGTAGTCCAGCCTTTACATCCGTGCATCACTTTGTAACACACGTTATACTGCTCACCTAGCAGATAGGGTGGCACATCCCCATACTCTGCTTCTGATTAGAAGTCCTTACCTAGGTACTGCATGTGTGCGACTCCCAACAAAGATGGTATAGAAGTGTGATGCCTCACTCTGTAGCCAAAACAGAAAGCTCAACAGACAGGGTGAAAAGGGGAGCTGCAGCAACAAAAATATGTTTTTTAAAAATTGAACCATGTAAACCTATTCTGATAAAACATCTAAATATAATTATGAAACTGAAAATAAGCATAATATGAACACTTTAAAGCTTGTACCAAACAGAGTACAACATCAGATTGGATATTCTTTTTCTAAGATGAATTTATATTAATATGAATAAGTGAGTGAGTGTTGGGTTAAGGATTAACAGAGGAGTCATGATTTAGTAAATACATTCTGGGTTAAGATCGAGAGTCGATAAATGCAGTAAATTGTTGTGTGACACTGTTTACTCATAAACCTTGGATATTATAATAATATTATTAATAATAATAATCATAATAAATCAATATCCGAGCAAGCGTTGCTGAAACATTTTCATGATAGACAGGAAATCTACTCTCTCTCATTCAAACATGCCTACCTTGACCCTTGAGGCATGATACAGCAACTACCAGGTTTTGAAACAGCAAATGTTTTGTGTACCTGTTATCCTTTGCCCTCCAGGCTCTGCGTCGTGAGGAGGTGTTCATAACATCCAAACTGTGGAACACCAAACATGACCCAGAGGATGTTGAGGAAGCGTGCAGGACCAGTCTGGCCCACCTGGGACTCTCCTATTTGGACCTGTACCTTATGCACTGGCCCATGGCTTTTCAGTGAGCAGCTGCACTAAATTAACAGATTTTGCTTCCCAGTGGTTGTCCATCCATCCATTGTGTGGCTCAATGCGACATGACACAACAACATTATTGTGTTTGTGGATGTCTTAGGCGGGGGAAGGAGCTGATGCCTCGACGAGATGATGGAAGTATTTGTTACTCTGACACACACTACAGAGATACTTGGGCAGCCATGGAGAGCCTAGTGGACAAAGGTCTGGTCAAAGCTATAGGACTGTCCAACTTCAATGCCAGGCAGACTGATGACATCATCAGCATGGCCAGACACTCACCTGTGGTTAACCAGGTACAATGTGGCTTTCTTACAGGCCAAAATAAACACATTTGATGTTGACAATGGAGAATGCCTCAGTCAGAAATAGAAACTGTCAAATTGTGTCTCTCATTGTGCCACAGGTGGAATGCCATCCATATTTGTCTCAAACAGATCTCCTATCTCACTGTCGGTAACTATAACAGATTAAAGGGGTTCAAGCTAGAAACCATTTGTGAGCCTGAAATGCTCCCCTGGAGGAAATGTGTACAATGAATTATATAAATTTAAAACTGCCTGCTATCTTTAAGCCCTGAAATCATCAAAAAAAATCATTTAAGGTCATTTCCATCAAATATTGTTGCCAACTGTGTCAGTTATCAGTGCATACACCTCTGCCTCAGGTCAGTGGCTGTTTGCGTGACAGCCTACAGTCCTCTGGGCAGTGGGGACAGACCATGGGCCTCTCCTGATGAACCAAGTCTGCTACAGGATCCTCAACTGGGAGCCATCGCCCAGAGATACCAGAAAACTCCAGCCCAGCTCATTCTCAGGTAAGACCTCAATATAAAAGTTGTAAGCTCAGGTGTACAATCAGGTCAGACTCCAACCCCTTTGGCTGAAGTCTTTGGTGTCCTTCTGGTAGGTGGCATGTTCAGAGGGGTGTCGTGTGTATTCCTAAAAGCGTGACGCCTGAAAGGATCCAGCAGAACTTGCAGGTGTTTGACTTTTCTCTGATAGAAGACGACATGAAGCTGATTGAATCATTAAACCGCAACAAGCGCTTCATTGTACCAGCAGTCAAGGTGATTCACTGATCATATGACACTTCTCAAGATTTTTAACAGGACGTCCCATGCAGAGCCCATATAGTCCTGTGACTACTGTTTATATACAGTGGGGCTTGAAAGTTCGGGCACCACAGGTACAAATTTGTATTACTGTGCATGAAGAAGCCAAGAAAAGATGGAAAAAGTTCCAAAAGGCATTAAATGACAGATAGACATTTGTATAATTTGTCACAAAAAGTTAGATTTTATTTCCATCAGGTAAACTTTCAAAATAACAGAATATAAAAAAATGGCGTCTGCAAAAGTTTGGCCACCCTGCAGAGTTAATACCTTACTTAATACTGCCCCCTTTGGCAAGTATCACAGCTTGTAAACGCTTCTTGTAGCCAGCCAAGAGTTGTTTAATTCTTGTTTGAGGCATCGTCGCCCATTCTTCCTTCCAAAAGTCTTCCAGTTCTTATATTTCTGAGCTGTCTGTCACGTATTGCTCTTTTAAAGGTCTAGCCATAGATTTTCAATTATGTTGAGGTCAGAAGATTGTGAAGGCCATAGCAAAACCTTCAGTTCAAGCCTCTTGATGTAATTCACCGTGGATTTTGAGGTGTGTTCAGGATCATTGTCCTCATTGTGGTGAGGACGTAGAAGAGGTTTTCTTCTGATAACTCCTCCATAAAGACCATATCTGTATAAGTATCTCTTTATAGTGGAATGGTGTACCCCAACTCCAGTGTCGGCCAGGTCTTTCTGGATGGATTGTGCTGTCAAACGTTGGTTTGGACTTGCTTTTCTCACACTCCTGCGAGCTGTTCTGTCTGATATTTTTCTTGGTCTTCCTGATCTTGCGTTAAATTCCTCTGTTCCTGAGGACAGCCATTTCTTAATTACATTCCAAACAGAGGATATTGGCATCTGAAAACGCTTTGCTATCTTCTTATAGCCTTCTCCTGCTTTGTGAGCGTCAACTATTTTCAGTTTCATGGAGCTGATTGTTGGGGCAAGGTCAGATGAGTCCGGGCATTTAAAACCTTAAGATTGACATCATCTGGTCTTTCCAGACAATGATTGAGAACAATCCATGACACCGTCAGGTCTCAGCTATAAACTCTGCAGGGTGCCTAAACTTTTGCAGACGCCATGTTTTGTTTTTTGTTATTTTTAAAGTTCAAATGATGGAAATAAAATCTAACTATTTCTGACAAATTATATGAATGTCTAATCTGTCGTTTGATGACTTTGAGATTTTCCCATCTTTTCTTGGCTTCTTTATGCACAGTAATATAATTTTTTACCAGGGGTGTCCAAACTTTCGAGCCCCACTGTACCTATACCACAGCCATCCCAGTCCAAAATGAACATAAATCTCAGTTGTTGTAGACTCACAGATATTTAAATATCCATGAATCTCTGCCGAGAGCTGGAATACAGGAATGAGGGACATAGTTCTGACTCCTGCAGTTTATGTTGTAAACACATTTTTATTCAAATGTAGTGTCAAATCATAAAACATCACACTTTACAGATAGAGTAGGTCTAGACCACTCTATACAAACAAGATATATATAAAAGGTGAGTTTAACCAATTCCTTGTCTTTTTTACAGAGAGATGGAAAGAGCGTGTGGAGAGATGCAGAACATCCTCATTTCCCCTTCAATGATCCTTACTGAGTCTAAACACACAGAATGTGATACTGTTTTCAAAATTGTCACACTGAAGAAACCAAAAATCTAAACTGAATTCAAATATAATCAAAACCTATTTTCCTTTTGCTATTAATTTAATGTTTAAATTACTTGATTTGTAAAAGAAAGTTCTTAAATCATGTTTTTTGAGTCCCCTTTGAGATTGTAATGAAAACAAAGAAAAATTAAAGCTGCAAGCAGCTTTGGACGGGCCCTCGCTAATGTGCGCGCGTCGGGGTTACTGGCGGACGCTGCTACTTGCAACCGTGCATTTGCGGCTCTCAGACACTTGAAAATCCTCACTAATGAAGATGGAACTCCCTGCTGATTTAAATGATATCTCACACAAGACTCCACGTCTTGGAGTTCATTATATGTGAAAGGGGGCGTAGTCAAACCATTACCAATGAAAAAGGAACTCTCTGCTGAGTTTATTGATACCTCACACAAGTCTATACCTTAATTTGGTGAATTTTTTAACATGTTAAGCCCCTCAAAAAGGAGATTCATTTGCCAGAAGAATAATAATTCCTTCAGTTCCCATAGGGCCTTAACTAGTTACTTCAGAAAGTAACTCATGCGTTACTTTCAAGTTTTTTAAATTTGTAAATGCTCAAATGTGACCCCGCCTCCACCCCTCTTTAATAGAACTTAAAATATGTGTGCATGTTGAGGAAGGCCTTATATAATATTAACACTGCTCTATTAGACACATGTACAGTCGCTTGAATAAGTGCACACCCATTCTAAAGTTGATTAAAAAGAGGAGAAAAAAAAACATCTTTTGGTACTTGATTTTAATGCCTTAATTAAAAAAAAATTGGAAAATCCAATCTTTTAAGGAAACAAATTTTCTTTTTGAATTAATAATGTATTGTAAATAAATAAATATTCTTCCTTAAAATACAGGGGGCATAAGTATACACACCCCTATGGTAAATTCCCATAGAAGCAAGCAGAATTTTGTTTTTAAAGGCCCGTTATTTCATGGTTCAGGATACTCTGCGGCCTGATAAAGTTCCCTTTAGCATGGGTGTGTAAACTTATGCAAGCCACTGTATATGTCTTGGCAATTAAATAATTTTTTAAAATTAAAATAGGCTATTTTTCAGGCAGGTGCCAGTGCGCTGTCAGAGTCTTCTAAGTCAAAATGTAATTACAGGTTATTGTTGTTACTGTCTCCGATTTTGGTCAAACCTTGTATATATCAAGAATGTGTCCCAAAACCAAGGCCTCTTAAATATTTCGGATCAAAGGTTAGAAAGCAAGCAAAGTCTATTTAGACAGTGATATATTTAGAAAATAAAACTATGTTTTGCTAAATATCTGACCACCATTTTGGCTGTTTATGGCATTATGTCTTTTAATGTGACAAAAACACTAAATAACAATTTTGACTATGTATTGGTATGTAATTTACAGTGGTGTAAGGTGCTGGAAAAAGCTTTTAACCCTCCTGTTTTCCTCGAGTCAAATTTGACCCATTTTCAGTTTTTTTTGTCATAAAAAATTGGCCATCAAATAACATTTCGTTACATTACATTGAAGTCAAAATATCAAAATTTAGGAAAAAACACCCAAAACAACAACAAAAAGAACCCACAACATTGGAAGGTGGCAATAATGTCAGAAAAAGTGATAATGATTAAAAAAGTGACCAAAACAGGGCTTTATTCATGGTTGATGGGAAGACAACACAAGGGTTAAAATGGACCTTGAAAGTGCTTGAAAAGTGCTTGAATTAGACCTTGGAATAGGTGTAATAGGAATAGGAATAAATCTTGCCCAGAGACTCTATGACTTTCACATTTTTCAAAATGATTTGGATAACTTTTTAGTGTCAGTAGATACTACCTGCAAAGATTCAAGAAGATTGCAGTTACGGTGAAGGAAGAGTTTGAAAGAATGTAAAATACATGACGATTCATAAAGTCAAAATGGCAGCCGTCCAGTTGGGCGGAGCTATTGAAGTTAAATGGAACATATGTTGACAATGATTAGTGTAATTTGCAAATCAAATCTGGTGAAGATTGGAGTAACTATGTCCAAGTTAAGGCCTTTCCACACATTAGGGTGTGCTCTGTTTACAGCTATGGGCCAAATCACTGATCAGACTCACAAAGCTCCCCGGTGTTTATGTGGGCGCCAATTTTTTAGTTCTCTTATATATTGAGCTCATCAAAAATGTACTAAAACCAATTAAGGGGGCGCTATAGAGCAACCACACCACTCTCAAGCCTAAATGTGTATTCAGATGAAAGAGTTTCATATTCTGCACATGGCTGAAAGATTTTTGCGATTTTTCGTGGATCCTAAAAAACTTCTTTGTAAAATGAGAAATTTCACATGAAATTCTGCATAATAGTAAAATTTAATTTTAGATTTTTCTAAAATTAGCATGATAGTGTTCCAGATGATACACGTTCCCTCAAAAGTTAGTATAATCAATTATGACTTTTAAGTCAGGGCGTGCATTAGGAGGCGCTATTGAGCCCCTTGTCATCACACAAGCACTACAGAAATGTAATTTTTCATAGGTCTGACAAGTGTGCAGGTTTTTGTGCAGGGAATTTTCCCACATGCTAAAGCCCTAAAAAACAAGAGACTGGTCAGATTAATAATCCCTAGAAAAACAAGGTTAGGTTCCCTGCACTTCAGTGCTCGGGCCCTAATAATTCCTTCAGCTTCACTAGGGCCTTCACCGCTTTCGGCGCTCGGGCCCTAACAAGAGACTTCCAGTGCCAGAGTGACACTATGTGGTCAGTATAAGAACTGCCTCTGGCCAATGACCACAGCTTTGGTCGACTGCTTGTTTTACACTGAAGACTCTTGGAATGGTAAATCATGTCTGAACCCCTGAACAGCAGCACTGCTCAGAGCTTTTTATTCCTCTCCCTTCTCTGTCTCTAGTGTAATACTAATATTAAAATGTACATGAACTCTAAATAAAAATAAGTTTCAAACAGACACCGATAACACTTCCATTTTGTGAGATTTTATTTTCAACAACATAACCTTGACAAATTTGTAATACATTATATGCTACTGTTTATTTAAAAAAAAAAAAAAAAGAGGAAGTCATAAGCAATGTTTTTTTAAATTTTTTTCCTTCTTATAGTCTAGCATAGAATCCCATCACTAAAGCCATTCATGTTGGTTGTGATATACTGAGAATGAGGCCACTCACTAAGGTCCCCCCCCCTCCCCCAATCTGCATCAGACACTCACCTTCCATTTCCAACATCCCCTTACCCCCACCCACATCAAAGCCAGGGCAAACCAAACGGCTACATGCGTTCTCCAAGGGAAGTCATACAAAAAAAAGGAACACATGAAAGAAGCACAAAGTCCTAAAAATGTGGAATCTGGTGAGAATTTGTACAGGTGTGATCCCAGTACTGACCACTGTAGGGCAGTGTACATTTATCCATAAAGGTCATCGTCGTTGTCTTCATTGAATACTGGACCAGTGCCAGTTCCTCCTGAGCCATGGGTTGGACCACTTCCACCTGCAGTACTGGAGGGAAACCTGCAACAGATAAAAGAAAATGGAGGGTAGTTTACTATTTCTATAGGGAGCTTTTTCTACAATATGACTACTAGCAAATCTAGAAATTTTAGCACTTTTAAGTGTAAAGTACCATAACATTTACGGTAGTCAGTGACTCTGTAAAAAGCTTTAGCTTATTAGTCAAGGCATTTTCCTAAACATCTTTTAAAAACATGCAGATTATTTCTAATGCCTGTGTAGACAGAAGACTTAAATAGACCGCTAGTGACACAAAGTGTCAGAAAACATACCTGAAGCTGCCAAAGCCACGGCTCTGCTGCAGTGTCTGAGCAAACATCTCATATTTGCGGATGTCATTGTCACTGACGGAGCGACGAGCAAATCGCATTGCCTCCTCAAAGTGGTCCTTCCTGATCTCAGGCACGGGATCATCCTCTTCCACCTCCTATGAAATAATAAAAATAAATAATAAAGTTATTAACATGTTAAACATCTAAAGCAGCAGCGTAGCAGTGGTGTGCAGATGCTCATCCAGATGAGAAAATTGACCAATGGGACAGAACAAGCACTGACCATGGCTGAAGGGTTGGTCTGCCTCTCCCTCTCTCTGCGAATCTCATTCTCGATGCTCTCTCTGATGGCCAGCTTACACGCCCGCTGGCAGATCTCAGTCAGATCTGCTCCAGAGAAGCCATTGGTCATCTTTGCCAGGTAGTCCACGTCCACATCCTAACAAACAAATTACAATACAAAAAGTAAATTTGTAGAAAACCTGTTATACATATTGATTCAATTCTAAGGAAGTGTATTTAAAAATCTGAATTTTTTGGGCCATGCATGCAACTATGAGTAGCAGCACACTCACCTTGCTGATGGGGCTCTTGCGGAGGTTGGCTTTCAGGATGCTCATCCTGCTCTTCTCGTCGGGCAGGGGGATGTAGATGAGCTGATCCAGACGGCCAGGTCTCAGGATGGCAGGGTCGATGATGTCTGGTCTGTTTGTGGCTCCAATGATAAAGACGTTCTTCTTGCTGGACATTCCGTCCATCTCAGTGAGGATCTGGTTGATGACGCGGTCGGCTGCTCCGCCACCATCTCCCACGTTGCCGCCACGGGCCTTGGCTATGGAGTCCAGCTCATCAAAGAAGAGAACACATGGTGCTGCTTGACGCGCCTGGAAACATCACACGGACACACAAAAATGGTCAACAATGTCCACATTCTTTAGAGTAAAATAGAAGCATGTGGTTTAAATTAATTATGGTATATTATTAACCATTTCTTCTCTGCACCCAAGTTCTATGACCGACACCTGTAACAACATTCTTACCTTGTCAAAGATCTCCCTGACGTTGGCCTCAGACTCTCCAAACCACATGGTGAGCAGCTCTGGTCCTTTGATGGAGATGAAATTTGCCTGGCACTCGTTGGCGATGGCTTT
Organism: Etheostoma cragini; assembly: GCF_013103735.1. Classification (NCBI taxonomy): domain Eukaryota; kingdom Metazoa; phylum Chordata; class Actinopteri; order Perciformes; family Percidae; genus Etheostoma; species Etheostoma cragini. The sequence goes on along the minus strand of NC_048411.1, from coordinate 13,456,281 downwards.
GGCCAGCAGAGTCTTACCACAACCAGGGGGACCATAGAACAGCACGCCCTTGGATGGCGTCATGCCAAACTTGAGGAACTTTTCCGGGTGTTCCACTGGATACTGCGGTTAAGGAGAGGAAGAATAACACTCTAAAACATTCTAAAAATGTTTTCCGTTTTAGAAAGACAACTACTGCAAGAGGTTCATACCTGCACCAACTCCTGCAGCTCCCTCTTGACATCATCTAGACCTCCGATGTCCTCCCAGGTGATGTTGGGAACCTCAACAACCGTCTCCCTCAGTGCAGATGGGTTGCTCTGGCTCAGCGCCCACTGCAGGACAGCGTTCAGCATGTTAGTTGGGCTCAGAGGCCAATAGAAACCAAATTAAAACATTTTACTCCAACCATATACCAAGGACTATATCACCGCTTTTACCTTGAAGTCATCCATAGTGACAGCAAGTGAGTTCATGACTTCAGCATCAATGGTCTCGTCCTCAAGATCGATCAGGTCCATCTTCTTCCTGATGGCCTGCAGGGCCGCCTCGGAGCAGAGAGCGGCCAGATCCGCACCCACATGTCCATGGGTCTCATTGGCTACCTATATATTTAGAAATAAAAAAAATTAAAATCCTAAGAGCACAGTATTACTACTATATTTCATTTCTTTTGTCAACTAATGAATGTTTGTGTCATGTAGAATGGCAAATGTTGGTATTGAATAAACACACTGGATGCTGGACACTTTGACCAAGAGTGATCACAGTCCTCTAATTAAAAGGAATGTAAACTCGCAGCACCTAAATTGATAGCATAACAGCCTCATTAAATCCATAGTCATATTCAATGTAAGTAATCAAAAGGATTTGATGCTAATTCCTGTGGAGTTTTACTTGGAACTAACAAGGCATTAACCACCACGCCCTCTCCTCAGGGAAGCAGTATGTTGTGTGGTGTCACCTGACTGCAGGGTGCACCTGATGTGTACAAACCTGTTCCAAGTCGACATCGTCAGCCAGTTTCATGTTCTTGGTGTGAATCTGGAGTATCTCCAATCTGCCAGTGGCATCAGGGATGCCGATGTCCACTTCCCTATCAAAACGCCCTGGAGGAAGTGAAGATTCAAACAAACTTATTAGTTCCATTTGAAACAGGACAAGCGCAATAAGGCAGTCTACAAGAACCATTGCTTATTGCCTCCTCTTTAATGGAGTGGCAGACGTAGTAACATTTGGATTGTACATATTGTGAGGTAAAAAAGTTGCCAGCTACATTTTACGAAATCGGTATTAATGAATAGGCAAGATCCAATTCCAAACCGTTGTCAAGGTCAGAAACATCCCATGCATCTTTAAAACTGCACAGCGTTGGGAGAAACTGGCCTACTACTGAACTGCAGAGCCCAGTCAGTAAACAGCAGCCAGCAGTTTAATCAGTGATAAGACAACATGCTTCAGGTTACATAAAAACAGAAGCATCACGTCTATTAGTGACATTTCCTAAGTGAATATGTTATCTTAAGTGATGCTGTTGGTTAAAAAGTTACATTTGAATTTGCTGGGGATGAATAGAAGTTCCTGCAACAATTATAATCACAGTGTATGAATGTAAGAATAAAAACAATATGCCTCTTAGAGAAAATGTTCAAGGCAATCAGGCTATTTTAATGCAATGCTATTAAAAACACATTTACATTGCTTTACTGGTCTTAAAAGGCAGGCATGTTGGCAATAAATACAAATGGAACTATACTAGCAGTATTATAATTAAACTACTTCATGCATAGACCTCAGGCGTGCAAACGTTACCAGAAACAATATCAGTGAGTCTCAGACGTGATGTATAATAAGGTGTAGGGCTCTGATTGAGCCGTGAACTTCACAGTGTTTGTCTCCTAGATGTCTGTGTGTGAGCGTCCGTGCGTACAGTTAATTTCTTAGTTGGTGTGGGAAAGTTTAGAGATGTAAAAATATTTTAATTATATATATATTAATCATAAAACTGGACAGTGACCCCCCCCCATATATTTTCCTCATCGGTTCGGCACAAATCCCTCTGATGACCCATTTTGAAAGGTGAGGAGTGTGCAGGCCTGAGACTTGCATTAACTGCTTCTTCACTACAGCAGTAACTGAACACATTGAGTAAACAGATAATTTACCAAATCTCCTGAGAGCTGGGTCAATGCTGTTGGGTCTGTTGGTGGCAGCCATGACGATGACATGAGCTCTCTGTTTCAGGCCATCCATAAGAGTCAGCAGCTGGGAAACAATGCGCCTCTCCACCTCTCCATGAGTCTGCAAAAAAAATAAAAAGCATTGTTGCTATGCAATTCACATTTCAAAAACTTTACCTAGATAGTGTTAAAATTCAAGCACTTTGGCAGGTGATCGGGATGACAGTGACATCACAAAACCACCAGCAGCTATTTTTTTAAATCTGAGTGTGAAGGATTAATTGTCCAAAGGAAATTCTAAAATATTAAGATATTTTACATAAATATACTACACGTTATGTGCAAAGGATTTCCTACCTATGGACAACGATTGCCATTTAATTATTTCAGAACCTTCATAGGTCATGAACCACTTAGTTTTACTCTTCCCCCCCCGCTCACCTTCTCTCTCTTAGGAGCGATTGCATCAAGTTCATCAATAAAGATGATGGCAGGAGCATTCTTCTCTGCTTCTTCAAAGGCCTTTCTCAGGTTACTCTCGCTCTCTCCTGCCAGCTTACTCATGATCTCAGGACCTAGAAACAGAAAGCAAAATATTTTTATTCCAGAGAAAGACTTAAATCCTGATCCCAAAATTTTTATTTTGTCCGTTTTACATTTGTACATCCAAGCAACCACCGATATGATTCTGGGACAAACTCAGTATTATCATGATATGGCCCATCCTTGGAATAAGTGTTTAGAAAATAAATACAGATGGGTAGTCATACCATTAATCAGGAAAAAGAAAGCTCCAGTTTCATTGGCTACAGCTCTTGCAATCAATGTCTTTCCAGTTCCAGGGGGTCCATATAGCAGGATTCCACGTGGCGGCTGAGGGGAGAATTTTTTTTTTTTAAACCCTTATTAACCACATTATACAAACAGAAAGTAAGACAAACACCAAAAAGGAGGACACAGGTCACGAGGTATTGCTCTACTTCTTTAGATTAAAAACACTGTAAATTTAGGCTCATGGTATTCCAGACACTTGACCTTTTCTCCGCAAATTCTAGAAATAATTATTGTATGGACAACATATACCTATGTCATTCTTGCTTTATCTGCTTTCAACTCCAATCAACCTCTAGTTTCAAGACCCAATTGTTAGGAGAAAACGCAACTTTCTAAAGCGCGCCTATGAGCATTTAGAAAAAAGCAAGAGGAGGGTATTTGGCCAGGACGATGGGCAAGAAAGCGCTGTTTTAAAGCATATTCAACCACTATCAGAATGACAGAATGTTCTTACGGTTCTTTTGAGTTACTTTTTGCAAAAAGTTGACTTCTTAAGAGAGAACAAAAAAAAAGAGAAAAAAACATTTACAGAGGCATTTTATCTAACATGAAATACCAGCCTTCTGGAATACTGTGAGTCTGCACGGTATCCAGACACTATGTCTACGGACTGTTTTTTCAAAATGCTTTGGAACTCTCCAGAACACAGCAAGTCTACGTTATGCCAGACATACAACAGCAATGGTGTAGAAGACTCATGAAGTGCTTTAATAATGTCAATCAAACAGCAATATATTAGCTAAAACAAGTCAGTATATGCCACTGCCATTCCTGCACAAGGATTACTGTAACACAACCAGTTAGTTACAAAAGCTCAGTTTAAAATTCTACAATGGAGCCCAACATGTTTACTTGTTCCTCATTTCAGAATAAAATGGTGCCCTACCTTGACTCCTATGGCCTTGAATAGTGCAGGGTGTCGAAGAGGCAGCTCCACCATCTCTTTGATCTGAGCTAACTGCTTTCTGACTCCTCCAATGTCGTCATAGCCAACCTCGTTCAGGGACTCTTCCTCATCCTGCATGTTTAAAACACAAGAGGTTCCCATTACAATTCTGTTTATATTTGGCAAATGTTAACCATGCACTGTGTGTACCTGCTACCCACCTCTCTTCTGATTGGCTCTCCCTCACAGTGGATAACTGTATCAGGAGCAACGATGCAGTAGGGAGAGGGGTCAGTCTCAACCACCTTGAACTCCACAGCACGCATGCCTCCTCTGACCAGGAAAATATCACCTTCCCAAAGTAAAAGAAACACTGTTAATTTTACACTCTAACAAAGCGGCACCATATACATTAAAACATTTGATCAGCCGGGTCTAATAAAAGCTTTGTTCTGACAAAGAAAATCAGGCTCACCTTTGCGAATTGGCCTGTAAGCCTCCAGAAAGTATGGCTTCAGGTAGACCTCAAACAAGTTGCCAGTAATTCCTTCTACTGTGTCATCTATAGGGAGGACGTGGATCCTCTTTCCGTACTTCACATCAGGACATGGCTGAATGCTGAAGGAGATATTAGACTTAACACCATTTTTTTTTTATAAGGACTGGGGAAACAATTTAAGACAAGTGTATGCTTTTTCCCACCTGATGACATCACCCAGTCTGACCCTCAGATTGTTGCGGACCACCCGGTTCATGCGAACCTTTTCATCGGAGCAGGTGTCGTCAGACAGCACAATGCAGACAGTCTCCCGCCTCTTCTTTCCCTTCATCAGCACAGTGTCTCCACGAAACAGCTGCAGCTCATCCATCTTGGTCTTAAGAGACATTATACAAAGTTACTTTGTGCATCTCAGTGTTATTACATTTAAATGTAAAGATGAAAGATAGTAACTTCACTGATCTATTATGACTGATATATATATATGATTATTTAGAATTTGTAGAGTCATTAGCCATGTATAAAGCCTTCTGAATGTCTACCTGAGAGAGAGAGACCACACTGTTGTCTTCATTGATGGATTCATCAACAATCAGTCTGTTGGGTCTGCTCTTCTGTTTCAGAATTGCAGTGGCTAGATCATCATTTTTGGATCTATGCAAAGAAGCAGATACAACATTGTAGGTCAACAGAAAATACCTCTTCTTGTGCACCATCAAAGTATTACAGGTCCTACAATAAATCAAGCTGCGCAAGTTAGTAAGTAATTCTGTAAGAGAAAAATGTGTACAGGCAGCCATCACCTCACCATTCCACAGCTAAATAATGTTAGGTTTGGGGACTTCTTTAATCTGTCTACGTTAAACCATGCCCCTGAAGTGATCTGTGAAACTTCTCAGTTTCTGGTTTAGTCTCTCTTGTTTGTCTATGGGGAATTGCAAAACACTATTTGGTAAAACATCCTATGCAGGAGAGCTTTCTGTGTTCAGGGAGACAATGTTGTTGACTCCCCTAAATTGATTACTTTTATCATATTAAACCCAAGATCAAAACCGTGTGAAGAGAAATCAGGAATACTTAGTTTATAGGCATGATTTACTATCGATTGTGTTTTGTATTTGTAGTTATGAATGTATTTTTACTGCACTGAGTGTCCTTTGTTGATAGATCACATCAACTTATAATATTAGACATTTGCCATAGTAACCTAATATTTAGTTGTGTGTCTATGTTCTTAAACAATTAATGAATGTAAGTAAGAATGCTGTAAACGTTTTTTGGTCGGAATTGTCTTAATAACCAGATGACAGAAATTGTGCAGTTCTGCTTTGCCCAATTTAGACAGCTAGCCAAGGTCAGGTCATTTCTTAACTCTGCCAACTTAGAAAAAGTCATCCATTCATCTGGTCTCATCTGGCAAAACATCTGAAGATTTATTGATTTATTTTCATCTTATGGCTTTTTCTAACTGATGACATTTATTGTATGCATTAGCCAATATCGTAAGATCTTATTCACCTCCATTTGTTTAATTGTAATGCCCTTAATGACTTTATTTTTTAATTAAAAAAGTGCTATATGAATAAAGCTGTTATTATAAAACAAGTCGCTAGTTTACTCAACCCGCCATGAATAAATGTGATCAACGGATATTACCTACAATGATGCGTACATTCACGAGATAATCAGTGATGTTAAATTAGTTAACGCTATGATTCTAATGTTGACCGGTTTCCAGAAAGGTCTAGGACGAGTTTTGCAGTTTCTCATGTTGTTAGCATGCTAATGCTAACCTTGTAGCTAACTACTCGCCAGATGACACAGCAAAAGAATTAGAAAAAAAAAAAAAAACTTTGTTAGCTAGCTAGGTAAAGACTGGAATTACAACTCTACCGTTACATTGAATACATTGTTAACGTAAGCAGAAGCTACATAGATGAAGAAATAAGTTACATTACGACTGTTACGATAAATAATAGAGCCCAAGTAACGAGTCGATCTTTAAACGTTGAAATGAATAACGTTAGCTTGATAGCCGGTTAGCGTTGGTGCCCAGTGTAGAGAAGCTGCAGACAGCTCGTCATCTAAAAAAGGACTAGCCTCAACGTTTATTTCGTGTAACTGTCAGCCTGTAACACGATCTACACCATGTGTTAGTTATATTTATGACGTTATTTGTTCGTTCACAATTTGAAATCACTTCTGGAAACAGGCTATTAGCCGGCGGATAGGCCAACCTGTCGGTATAACGGTGGTTGGCTTAGGCCTTGACACTGTTGCTAAGCTAACGTTAGCACTCAAACACGACAGCGATGACTGCGCTTTGTCCAGTTATCGCTGTCACACCGCTGGCTCATTTAATATGGTTAACTGACCACAACGACAATCGTGTGGATGACAACTGCGTGGATAATACCCACCGGCCAGTGGGTTTTGTTAAGTTAGCTAGCTAGCTAGGTTATTTAACCAACGGTTGAAAGTGCGGAGGCTGCAGTGGCTGACCCCATTAGCTATACTGCTAATCGAGTTCACTTTAAAAAACTAACGTTAACGTATTATGAGCTGATGTTAATCGTTTAAAGGCATTTTCTTATAGCCATTGTTCAGAAAAACGCATTTAATAGGACTAAAAGAATTGTCTACTTACTCCCCTCCCGAGGCCATGGTCGTCCACCTGGATTACTTTTAATAAATAAAGAAATTCTAGCTAGATGTTTAAGAGGCTTAACCGGTTCTCGTTACTCGACGTTCTCTGTGATTTCACACGAAAGATCAGCCTTGTCCGTGCTTTCCTTTTACAATTATACCAAGAGCTGGACGCATATGGCATTCTGATTGGCTAGAGGCTGTCCATCAGAATAGGTAACCAATGAAATAATGTGGTGTATGACGTCACCGAGAATATTGTGGAAATTTGGCCAGTTACAAATGAGTGGGATGTTCCCATTTTTTACCAATCTTTCTCGTATTGGTCTGTAAAAGCCTGTCGCCAAACTTCTGCCATCCAATAAATTTGCACCGCGTTGTTATTGAAGAATTGTATGAACATTACATTTTTCTTTTACTCTTGACTAGTGCAGTGCCTATTGAAAACGTGACTGTTTGGAACGAAGGGCTTTTTTCCCAGCCGTGATTAGGTTTCAGTAATAGCAGTGAGACATAAATTACCAAGGAGATTTATTATATGCAGCTAACCTGGTGCCTTATCTTTTCAGTCAGTAGGACAAAAATGTAATATAAAAATGCATCGGTGTGACACCGATGCATTTTTGTCCTATTATTATTATCCACAGGTACACATTGCCATTTAGGATACTGTTATTTTAAAATTGATCATGAAAAGACTATTGAACAAAACTTAAATCATACCCTATAAACTAAAAAAGAATATATATATATATATATATATATATATATATATATATATATATTTTAGTAGTATTAAGCTTTATCTTAAAACCCATAATCAATTATTAAAGTTACTTCTTTACTTAAAGTTACTTAAAGTTTGTTAGTCTTGCCTGGCCAACATACACATTGTATTTCCTACAAACCATTTCAGACCAGTATGTCATGTAATATTAATATAAATTTAATCTTAATTGGTATACCCCACATTGTGTTCCCAGTCTCAAACAAACAAGATGCTTTATTTTACTGTCCCAGTAGATGCATGTTTGTTGTGGATGTGATGTTGAGTTCACAGGCCAGAGAAAGTCGATCCTGTTCAGTAATTGATAGGGTATACTTCTTTTGTCTCTCTCTGGGCTGACAATGGAGGACCAAGTTCCTGTATTCTGCGGCGCAGCTCCGAGGAGTCCAACAGAGGGCCAGACTGGGGTTCCTGTAGGTACACAGACAGACTCCTGCAACACAGAAGGCGCATACCAGTTACGAGAGTAATATCACAGCATAGTAAATAAGCTCTGACTAAAGCAGCAAGAGACTGATTAAACTACTAAGGCTTTCATTTTATTCTTTGAAAAAAATCGTTTTGCTGTAAAATTGTTGACAACAACCTGTCTGAGATCTTTTAAAAGAGGCTAATCAACTGTTTGTGTGAGATTTGAATTGCTTTATGCACTTAAAAGTTAAGAAAAAAGCTTTAGTGTGGTTGGGGATATACAGTAATGGACACAATTATTGGCACCCTGGGAAATTTTCCAGAAAATGCACCATTTCTCCCAGAAAAGTGTTATACACATGTTTATTACCTTTAAGTGCATTGGAACAGCACAAAAAAGAAGCAAATTTGACATCATTTTACACAAAACTCCTAAAATGGACTGAACAAAATCCTTGGCACCCTATTAAAACTGTGGGTAAATAATTCATTTCAGGCATGTGATGTTCATTTGAACTCACCTGTGGCAAGTAACAGGTGCTGGCAATATAGAAATCAAAACTGAAGCCAGTTAGAGTGTATGAAAGTTGGCTCAACCTTCGTGTTGTGTGCCTGTGTGTGCCCCACCAAGAATGGAGAAGAGAAAGAAGAGCCGAGAATTGTTTGAGGATTTAAGAAGCAAATTTGTGGAAAAATATTAACAATCTCAAGGTTACAAGTCAATCTCCAGAGATCTTAAAGTTCCATGTCCATTGTGCGCAATATAATCAAGAAGTTTATAACCTGTGGAACTGTGGCAAATTTCCCTGGACGTGGTTGGAAGAGACAAATTGATGAAAGAATGCAACGCAGGATAGTTCGAATGGTGGATAAATAACCTTGGTCAACTTCCACGCAAATTCACGCTGCCTCTTGCACTGGGTGCACTGCCTTTGCGCAAGGTATCATGAAATCTGGAGACTATCAAAAGATTTTGGCCCATCATTTTTGAGTTTTGTGTAAAATTATATAAAATATGCTTTTTTTCTTCTTCTTTTTTGTGCTGTGCCAATGCACTTAAAGGTAATAAACATGTGTATACCAAAAAATGTGTCATTGCAACACTTTTCTGGGAGAAATGATGCATTTTCTGGAAAAGTTCCAAGGGTGCCAATAATTTCGTCCATTCATCCTGTATGTATGTTCACCCCACTCTATACAGTGCATGGTCCCTTGCGTTCCTGACCACCCCTGAGTGTGGCTTCAATTAAATCCCATGACCCCACAGTGGGTTTAAGCACATTTATGTGTACATGTGTAACCAGGTCACCCAAGATTCATTTTATGAGATTCTTTTTTGGGGCATTTTTAGGCCTTTAATTCCACAGGACAATTGAAGACATGAAAAGAAAGAGAAAAGGGGAATGGCCCGCGGCCACTGCGTGGAGGAGTAAACCTCTATTATATCTAGTAAACTCTGTGCGCCTGCTACTCACGAAGCTAACCCGGCCACACACCCGAGATGCATTTTGAGTGAACAAGGGTAAAATGTGCAGATGCTCTATGACATACTGCACACTATAAACCACAAACTTAGCATTGCAGTGTAAGTAAAAATGACAGTGTCTTACTCCACTGAGAATCGCGGGGTGAAGCTCCAGGTCTTTTCCCAACATGCTGCTGCCTCCCATCTCCTGCCAAGCCTCCACAGCACCTCACCACACCACAGCCCTGCAGTCACGCACTCTGAGACAGCACATACAGCATGACTACATGTTCTAACAAAGGACCATGCAAACCAAGTACGAATTCATCAGTCCTACTGTACGTTCATGATACAGTTCATGGCTCATACATGTGCACAATTGTAGGTGTTGTGTAAAAAAAAATTAATAAAAAAAGACAAGATGTAAAGATCATAGTTAAAGTTCACATGTATTAACCCAATCAGACCCTTTTGCTGCACTGTCATTACCAACACATGTACAGATATTGTACCGACAAACACTGTTCAAATCATAGTTCATGATGCTAATTATAGGCCTAAAGACCATTTGACTGACCTTAACTTGCCTCTGCCTTAGTGCAAAATCAAAAATAGCTTTGAACTCTACTCTCTACATCATCAAGCTACAATTGTAATGTGCATACCTGGGCATGCCTGCATGCTGAGCTGTAGATCTCTCAATGCCTCTTTCAGTTGATCAGTCTGGGTGAAGCTGACGCCCCTACCAGCGAGTGAAAGCCCCTTCAGCCTCTGGAGGATACACAGACTTGATCCCTGCTTGCCAACCATATCTGCACTGGGAATCTGTGGTTGGAAACCTGTAATTAAACAATAAACAGAATACAACATAACCCTAGCTGAAGGGTTAGTAATAAAGTGTAATTTCTCTCTGAAAGTATAAAAAAAAAGTACTTACTTCCCTTTTTAAAGCGCACTTTTACCAGTAGGTTGAAACACCTGTAATGCAGGGTGCAATCTTGTGTGTTTGTTTATAATCCCCAACACTGATGACAGATATAAAGCCAATTTCATCTTACAGACCTTGTGTAGTGAGTCACTGCTTGTTTCCAGTCCTTCAGGTGAGTGTGGCAGTGACCCTGGAGGAGATAGGCAGCCCCCGCCCAGAGTAGCATCGCCACTTTATCAGCACCCTCTGCACACCGAGCCCTGGTCTCAGCCTCACACTTCTCCTCTGGCTCTTCCAACACCACCTTCTCCGGCAGGAGCTCCAGTGTCGTATTGATGACTTCGTCGCACAGCGCCATGCAATCAGCAGCCCGTCGGGCCATGAGCAGGGCAGCGGCAGACTGCAGGTAAAGCTCGGGCAAGCTAGGGAGGGGAGGGCCCTCAGCATGCACCTGAGACAGAGACATACGGCAAACATATGCCAATTAACTTGTTAAAGTATTCTTCCCTAGGAGAAATACATCCTGACTTCTCAAAAATTAGCTCATACCATGCATACACTTTGCGCCAGGGTCCTGCCTCCACCTGTCGGAGTTCTAATTCGCTATTGCTATACAAAGCTTACTGTTAAATTATCATGTGTGTCTGTCAGTGTTTTCAGTCTTACTCCATGTTGATCTTCTGAGTGAAGAGTCGCCAGCAGGTCCAAATAACATTCCACACTATCTGACACCCTGAAGAGAAAGCATCTATTCAAAAACAATGTGCACAATGTGGCATGTGTTCTTGTTTTTGTGATGTTATCTATCCCTGTCTTTAACTTTTGGTTTTGCTTTCTTGACCAGGACTCCCTGGCATTAAGGATATTGTATCTCAATGGGACCTTTCTGGGGGTTAAATAAAGGATGAATAAACAACAAAAACATTTTTTTTTAAATGTGTAGACTACTCTCATCTCCATCTACGTTTTCTGGTTTTAAGCAGTGGTCATGTACCAGAAAAAGACAATTCTGTCCTTCTCACCTCCCATGGTGCACACACTTCAGGGCCAGATTGTGAAGCACAGAGAGGGCAGAGGGAACTGAGAGCAGGCTGCTCAGTGATTGGCTGCGCAGCAGTAGGGACGGGGATAGGAGGCGAGTACCACCCAGAGTAGGCTCTGTGACATTGGGCAACATCAAAGTCTGTGGGACAAGAGAGGCTTCATGTTTCAGTATGCAGGGCTACACCTACGTGAATATTTGTCAGTGTCCCAAATACACGTTTGGCTCACCTGCTAAGGGAAATTCTACAACAACTTTTTTAAACATACAAAATAATGGGTCTACATCTACAAAACAAACATTTAGACACATTTTACAGGCACCTTTTTGCTTTCCCTATATGTATGATTACTTGTGCTACTCACTGAATGCAGCAAACGAAGAGCTTGTATCTCAGCCTGTGTGTTGCCCAGCTGTCTGTAAATGAGCATACTCTGGTACAGAGCACACACACACCGGGAGTCTGTTTCCAGGGCCTTCCTGTAACACTGCAATGCCATCTGAGGGCGGCTCTGGAAACAAATACAAACACACACACTCTCACTGGATGCAAATGCTCAAACGTGTTATACCGATGCATAAAACATGCCAAATTTCTGCTTCTGTTCTGTTCGTGTGGACTCCGTCTGCATGTTTACCATCTGGGCAAGGCAAGAGCCTGAGAGGAGGTGGGTGTATGCTATTAGAGTTCTGGGAGCCGGCAGGGAGGAAGCTGTCTGCAGACCAGACAGCGCGTCTGAACTCCGGCCCTCACTCACACTTTCTGCACCTTAATGAAACATACAAGGGACAGCAAAACACCGGATTAAATTACTCAATACAACTGTGCTGCGACTAAGTCCGTCTGCCTCCTGTTGTAGTTCATACCAAGAGGACTTGTTTAGAAATTGAAAGAATGTTGCTGACCTTGGGCTATGATAGTGCAGATCTGCAATAATTCAATAAGCCTTCTTGGGTCCATCAACAGTAGTGGAATGTCACAGGACGTTCCCCTTAGCTCACTCTTTCCTTCATCCCAGACTCCAGTAGAGAGTGTCTCAAACACAGAGAACAGCTCATCCTGCATCACCAGAAAATAATACAGTGTAGCTTTATGGTATCCCACACAGTTGGGGACTTAGCATGCCAGCAAATATACACTTTTTCTTTCATGTTTTTCTTCACACAACACATCACAAATTGAATTTCTCTGTGGGATTGGAGTATAATTCCAAAAGATGACGAAAGGCCATAAAATGAAAAAGGAAAATATCACAATATTTTTGACCAAATACATCAATGTCAATTTGTAGGGTCGACCATTGGCTCTTTCAACAGTATTGCGGATATAATAACTAAGTGGATAAAGGCAAAACATAGAGCTGCTAAAACAGTCAGTACATTACATCACTTTACTGTAATGCAGCCTTTAAAAGCAAGAAAAGACAACACTTGTGTTATATTACTAGGATATTACAATATTCAAAATTTAAGATGATATCTAGTCTCATATATCAATATTATATCCATATATATATATATATATATATATATATATTTATTTAACACATATCCATATCACATGGCTTTCTCCCTGGTAACGTCACGAACTAATCATTGTGGAGTTGGCCTAACTGACTCAGTTCAGCAGTTTGGTACACACCACAGGCTAAATGACAGCCACATCATTAGCCTAAACAAACTGGACTGAACAGGCAGATGCAACAAAGTTCCTTTAAACCACACCAAACAAGTGAGGAGGGAACGGGATCGTACCTGGCATTTCTGTATAGTTTCCAGCTGGCAGGTGGACAGCCATATTGCCCACTGCAGACAGAGTAGGTAAAGTACACAAGGATTCAAAGCTGTGTCTTCCACTGATTTGAGAACTGTTCTCCAAAACACAGGAGGGTCTGAAGCAACAGGGGCATCTCCTTTCATCTGTAGAACTGTGGGGAACATGGGCAGGCTGTTAAAGTCAGAGCTGAGCAATCATTTCAAACTAATATCAAACTGTATGTATGCTATAAGTTCCTGTGTCATCTAAGGATTTGTTATTTATCATTTCACAGTGCAGGTCTACCTCTCTCTGTGGCTTGTGTGAGGAGCAGCTCAGCTTCTGAAAAGTGAGACTGAGCAGTGGAGCACAGACATGCATTGTACACCACTGTCAGCTCCAACTGTAAATAATCTGCAAGAGGAGGGATACCTGCAGGAGAGGGACATGGGATAATTAAACGAGGGAGATAGAAGACGCATAAGGTTAGAGCTCTCCGACATAACAAATTAGGCATTTGTATGATGAAGGATATGGAGCACCTTGGATTTTCTTTAAAAGTTTGTGAAACTCAGAGGAACACAATCTCAGATGGGTCCTGTTCTGGTCTGGGCTCAAGGCATCTCCTCCTCCTTGCTGCTAAAAGAATCAAGTGAAAGCCAATTGGAAAGTAACCAAGTACTATAATTTAGTACAATTTAAAGTTACTTGTACTTTACTTGAGTATTTTTATATTTCATGCTACTTTACATGGCTATCTATCAAAAACATTTTCTATAGCGCGTGACATATGATCACTTTTCTAATGATGCATTACACTATCCAATTGTATCAAAATTTGCTCAAACCAGCTCCACCTCAACATTAAAATGTTAAAACATACGTTGTTACAATAATAAAGAAATGTAATATATTTCTGAAGAGGAGCAACATTCTGCAAAATGGACAATTTTACTATGTATTTACTATGGATTTTTTCTGTATAATACTATTGCATTTAAGTAAAACTTGGAATGCAGGACTTTTTATACTATGGTATATTTACTATATAATGAAGATATGGAGGCTTCTTCCACCTCTGGTTATTTTTTGTTCAGCAAAAGAATTCTAAATAAAAACAACAGTGGAAGAGTGTTCATGAAAATTTCACAGAAGGATAGTATTCAGCAATAGTACTGGATACGAACAGACTACCAACCAATCTATTACTATATTAATGTATTTTCAAGCATTAACAGATTTATATAACGCCACATTTACGTTACCGTTGCAGTGTTTAGCTAATGATAGTTTAGCTAGAGGCTAACGCTAACAGCTGAAAAGACGAGACATTTAACAGCTTACTTCCTACCTTGCATATGTTTACCAACTCGTTGTTTTCCTGGATCCAGCTATATAACAAGGAAAGTGGTTGATATATTTTATCAGACATCACTGTTTTCTGAAAAGTTTTTGGTATTGGTGGTGCTGTTCTGTTTAAACTTTCCCTCTTTTGCCAAAGAGGGGAGCTAACACAGGAAGTTGACATCAGTGTGAGTTTGGGTCAGCGGGGATGTGCTGCCCCCTGTGGGCCAATCAGGGAATGGCACCAGCAGTCTGGTCACTCTCCAGCCGGTGGTGCTGTGACAGAGCCAAACCACAGACTGTAAAAAAAAAAGAGTCAACCTCACTTGTGTTCTGGTGTTCTTAGTTTTTTTTACAGCCACACAACATTAAAGGGCTTCTGCTGTTTGTGTTTGGTCATTAGATTCATAACCCTCCAAAGAGACATACAGAAACACGCGTCGCATCGTTTCACACTGTACATTTATGTATTCAGTTTGACTCTGCGTCCACTCCTTTCAAAAATTAGCATTGGCCACGGTGATATACTACCATTAGCACACACGCTTCCACACACACACACACACACACACACACACACACACACACACACACACACACACACACACACACACACACACACACACACACACACACACACACACACACACACACACACACACACAAACACACACACAACCAGCACATACACACACACACACACACGTAGGCATACACATATAACCAACACACCAAAACGCACAAACACACTCACACACGCACATACACATACAACCAACACACATACACACACACACACACATACACATATAACCAACACACACACACACACACATACAAGTCTAAAGCAAGTAAATGCAAGCCAAGGCCATAATTATATTGCAGCTGAGTCATCCTTGAGACTGCCAGGACAGCCATTTTTCTATTTGTCCCTCCCAAGGTGACTCCCTCTTTTCTCACCCAGTTTCTCTCTTCTCATACCTCTGTCATCCCTCCATCAGTGCATCACCTTGTTCCCTGTTGCCTGCAACCTCCATTGTCTGTCTTTATCACAACTCCTCCTTTCTTTCTTGATATTAAATCACAGAATGCTCTAAATATACATCCGTAGAAAAACAATTGAATATCCGACATCCACTGCTCCATAGTATACTCAGACATGTAGCTGCATTGTTAAACACACACAAAAATACACAAAAGGTGTATTTCATTCCAGTTCCCCAAGTGTTTTTCCCTTCATAGGATGGTTTTCAGTTTTTTGTGACATTTTCCTCTGCATCGATCCTGCTATTTTCCATCTCTCCCTGTCTCCCCTCTCTCCATCCACCCCTTCAAGGACAAGGTCATAACATGGCAGGAGCCTCCCTCATTCTTCTGTGCTGTCCCTCCGCCAATGTCATTGACATGGCAAGACTTCAATCTTTCATTAATAAAGGTTATTAAAAAAGAAAATTGTTAGTGCAACAAATCCACCCATGGCAGCATTGCAGTGCAGATTGTGTTCCATTTGATAAAAACCAACAACAGCCCAAATCTGCCTGTTTTGTTGGATTTAAGAGCTCCTCAGTGTGTGACTTAACACTGTTCTGATTGCGAATATAGTCACCAAGCATCACTGGTGATAAAACCCCAAATGTGTCCATGTTAGTAATATTTATCCAACATACATACATACAGACTGATGAGACTTCAGCTGCTTACAGTTGGTTCAAATAACAAGGTATTGATGGACATGAGCTATACTGAGATCCTCGTAACGTCACAAGTGAATTCTGCTTACTCTGCTCCATTATCCTCATTTATAAAACATGAAGCTGGTGGAGGGAGGGGATGTGAGGCATGTTATTTCTGTCCTACATGGCCCTCAACTCCCTGAACATCTTAGATGTGGTGCAAAACACATCTCACTGTGTTTGCCAAATAGCAAACCAGCACGTCCCAACATGGATTTCAACACATTTGAGAAAAAAACATGATAAACTGTAATGGGGTTCACCTTTAAAAATAAGATGTAAGGACCACAAGGTCCTTATTAGGTTAAGCAGACATGGTTGCTAGATTAAAGGCTAAGGGCCTTGGCCATCATACAGTGCTGGGTGTCATTGGGCTGACAATAAACATGTTCACAGGGACAAAGAATGGCTGATACAGAGAAAAGAATGTGTGCTGAACCATCTATTCTGCTAGATTTATCTAGAGGGAAAGGCATATACACAGTTGTCCCTGCTCCTTTAAGGCATGCAGTGTAAACTCACTCACCCTGAGTTTGAGTAATCAATAAATGTTCTTCAGAACCGGTCCTCTTGTCAAAGCAGACATCCCTTTGGATCAGCAGAGGAAGCTCAGGCTGGTTTTTGTGTGAGTGCTGCATCATCTGAGCTCAATGCACATCGTGATGTGAATGCACAATAATGCTTCTGTTTTTAGTTTTTATGCCAGTGCAGTAACATGTCACGTTTGGCCTGCAACCATATGCTTACATGTGGAGATTATTTTGGTTTTTCTCTTCAGCAACAAAAAAAGAAGAGATTGAGAGATGAAAAGTAATGTTTGAAGTGTAAGGTGAGAAACAAACTTGTGTGTGTGTGTGTGTGTGTGTGTGTGTGTGTGTGTGTGTGTGTGTGTGTGTGTGTGTGTGTGTGTGTGTGTGTGTGTGTAGCACTTGAGTTGAGTCCCAGGGGGTTGTTGTGGATCTGCAAACTCACACTGCAGCAGTACAGCTACAGAGCATCAGCAGAACCCACTGCACATCCATACAATCAGTGCTTTCAGTCTTTAGCCACAGCAAATAGGCCTAAAATGAATCATGTCCTAATTATTTAACACTATGCCTATATAAGCTGCCAAAAATGTGTATGCACACAATGCTTTAAGATAGAAAGTGGAAGTTGATGCTTGGCAATTTACATTCTATAAAACCAATACTCAGGTGTGTTGATTTGATAAAATACACCTCATTAACACCTTCAGTAGTAAAATACAACTCATCCACAAGGTGCTACACCGATTAGAGTGAATACATTCCTGCGCAAGCAGTACTTCTTTGAAGAGCAGCTTTCTCTTTAAACGTGTGTCCTGGTGCTGACGAGTGAGTTTTCCCTCCCTCCTATATAAGCCCAGCTCTCCCGCTCCTGCTGCAGTCAGTTCTCATCCGGCCCAGCCAACATGAGTTACACGGTAGAGCACCATCTCTTCGGCCCGACCTCGTACCGCAAGGCTCGGCCGGCCTCCGTGTCCTCCAGCGGCTTTCACTCCCAGCGCCGCCGTCTCACCTACAGCCAGCCGTCCTCCGTGGACAGCTTGGAGACCTTCAACGGCGACATGACACGGAGGAACGAGAAGGAGATTCTGCAGACCCTGAACGACCGGTTCGCCGGGTACATCGACAAGGTGCGCAACCTTGAGATGCACAACCGTAACTTGGAGGCAGAAGCGGCAGCTCTGCGGCAGAGCCAGGCCGGGCGCACTTCGGTTGGGGAGCACTACGAACGAGAGCTGGGCGACCTGAAGGGTCTCCTGCAGCAGCTGACCGGGGAGAAGGCCCGCGCAGCTCTGGAGCACGATCACCTGGAGGAGGACATCCAGCACCTGCGGGTCAGACTGGAGGATGAGGCGCGGAACAGGGATGAGTTGGAGGCTGCCGCGCGCGCCATGAAAAAGTATGCTGAGGAGTGCCGGCTGGCGCGTATGGAGCTGGACAAGAAGCTCCGTGCCCTGGAGGAGGAGGCCGTTTTCCTGAAGAAGAACCACGAGGAAGAAGTGGCTGAACTCCTCGATCAGATTCATGGCGCGCAAGTTAACTTCGACATGCGAGAAACGCTCAAGGCGGACGTCACCGGCGCCCTGCGAGAGATCCGCGCGCAGCTGGACGGTCACGCATCCAAGACCTCAATGCACGCGGAGGAATGGTTCAAAGGTGAGTTGGCTCAGAAGGAGAAAGGGTAAAAAAGAAAATTGAACTTTAAAATCACATAGAAACTTAGTTTGTGTTTGAATCATGGTGTTTGTTCTCTGTCCGTGGTGCTGAAGTCTAAATAACGTTCGAATTGGCCTGTAGCCTAATTGCAGCTCAATTAATGGATGAATGAACCATTTCATTATTGTGTCATGCTTAAAAGACACCATTATCTACAGCAAGGGAACAGACATAACACATTTTAAACAAAATCTACTGTGATGCATAAACTGGATTAAGGTGAATGAGTTTGCAGTATCGTGCTCATATCACGGTTGGAAGGGTCACTTACTTTTTGTTATCAGACCATCATCACTGAAACTATTAGGCAAAGCATGCCGAGTTCTAAAACCTTGCAAATTAATAGATTCTCTTTTTGTTTATTTCACACGTCCTCATTGTATATTTAGACACTATTTCATGAGATACAATGATAATATACAGGCCGCTTGACATTGGGAACCCCTAAAAAGCTACTAAAAGCTTTTCGGAGGGGGCCGATAACAAGAAACACACAACAAATAATGTACCAACCAAAAACTTTAAATTTGACCATGGACACAAAAATTATAATAAATAAAAAATCTCCTTCATCCCACCAACCCACCAGATCGGAAACTTTGACTAAAGAGGACGATTAATAACCGATTGCAGGTAAATTAGGTATACGTCAAGGCACATATCACGAACAAATGCACATGATCAATATTAAATAATGTGACCTCCAGTTTGTAAATGGTGCGTTTGTGTAGGTGCATCGCTGCCGCAGACGAATCATTTTTTACTCAAGCACTGCAGGAGTGAGATGGCACACAGAGAGGAGACCACATGACTCATTTGCACTCTCACTGTGGGTTACAGTGGGTGTGTTTTTGCTTTCACCCCATGTGAGCTGTGTGTGTGTCTCTTGCCCTGACCCAATAGAATAGTTGTTTCAAGGTCGCTGTTTGTGGAAGGCAGGCAAGACACATAATGCTTCATCACTCTTAACAGTCATCCTTTCTGATGTCGTTACTGGAGAAGTAAGATTTACATGTAGATATGATGGTTAGACATGAATGAAACCCTGTGACAATCCTCTTTACAATCATACTGCAAGTAGATGCAACATCCATATGCACACAGGATTCTCACATTTTGTGGTACTGTACAAATGCACAATTGACTACTTTAAAGACCAAGAAGGGTTTTACCTGAACTTCATGTCACAGAACGACCTACAGATTGGCCCTTGCTGCACAATTACATGCTGACTTTATATAACCAGTGAAAGGTGCACACAGAATGGCCTTCCTGTGATGGTGTCCAGCTGACTGCAGCACTGTGGCTCATTTATGCTTGGAAGAGGGAGGCAGCTGAGTCAGACTGACTGACAGATGGACACTGCCAAGGTTACTCAGGCCCCCAGTAGAGAGTCTTAGGACAGGTCGAATGTCTCAGTACCAAGATAAAAAAACAAAACAATGCATGCCTATGGGCTGAAGAAGAATGCAGAACTTATCTGTACTTTAGCAGGTCACTCAAACAGTTTTTGGACATGAGGCAGTCAATGGTATGACACAACAAATGTGATTCCTAAATCATATACAGTTTTTTGAATGTAATTTCTGCAGTGCATATGGAGCGACTGTCTGAAGCTGCTAGGTCCAACCAGGAAGCAATTCGCGGAAGCCAGGACGAGATCGCAGACTACCGCCGTCAGCTGCAGAGCCGCACCATCGAGCTGGAGACTCTTCGGGGAACCAAGGACTCACTTGAGAGGCAGCGTATGGAGAGTGAAGACAGACACCACGATGAACTCAATTCACTACAGGCAGGAAATCCACACAAGAATCACACTCATCCCACAGGGAAACCAACATTAATTTCACATGTGTGTTCCATCTCATAATATTTGTCATGCTGCACATTTTTATTTTTGCAGGAGGCCATCAATCAGCTGGACAATGAGCTGAAATCCACCAAATGGGAGATGGCCAGTCAGCTGAAAGAATATCAGGAGCTGCTGAATGTAAAGATGGCTTTAGATATTGAGATTGCTGCTTATAGGTTAGTCAGAGTTTAAAACCACACATAATTAAATTGATTATTTGGCTTGTTAATGGCCGAGGTTAGTGCCTTTTTCGCCGACAGTGTGTCCTTGTCTTTAAAACAGGAAGTTACTGGAGGGAGAGGAGAATCGCTTTGTGTCAGGAGGAGGTCCCTACTCTTACCTGGAGAGCAGAATCTCTTCCCACTTGAAAGTGAAAGGAGAGGAGATTTCAGATACCGTCATCGTGGAGGAACAGACCGATGAGACCCAGGTGACTGAGGTGACAGAGGAGGCCGATGAGGAGGAAGAGGAGGGAGAGAAAGAAGATGATGAGGAAACCAAAGAAGAGGAGGAAGAAGGAGAAGATAAGGAGGAGGAAGGAGAAGGAGCAGAAGAGAAGGAGGAAGCAAAGGGAGAGGAGGAGAAGGATGAGGAGGAGGAGAAGGATGAGGAGGAGAAGGATGAGGAGAAGGGAGAGGAAGAGGAGGCAGGTGAGGAAGAAGAGAAGTCCACATCTCCAGAAAAAGCTGCATCCCCTCGGCCTAAATCTCCTGCCGTCAAATCACCAGAATCTAAATCCCCACCAGCCAAAACCCCAGAATCTAAATCCCCACCAGCCAAAACCCCAGAATCTAAATCCCCACCAGCCAAAACCCCAGAATCTAAATCCCCACCAGCCAAAACCCCGGAATCTAAATCCCCACCGCCCAAATCACCGGCTAAGTCGCTTGCAGGAGATGATTCAAAGTCACTTGTTTTACAATCCCCACCCAAATCTCCTGAATCTAAATCTCCTTGTGCCAAGACCCCTGAAACACATTCTCCAGAAAAAGAGAAGGCCAAGCCTGCCACCGACAAAAACACTCCGAAAGAGGAGAAAAAAGAGGAGAAGCCCGTCAAAGAGGAAAAGGAGAAAGAACAACCCGTGAAAGAAGAGAAGAAGCCAGAGCCCAAGGAGCCAGAGCCAGAGAAGGCAGATAAACCTGGTTTGAAGAAAGAGAGCAAGGCAGATGAAGCTAAAAAGACGGATGACGCTTCAAAACCTGCTGCTCCCAGCAAACCGACAGAGGGGAAACCTGCTCCCAAGTCTGAGCCTAAAGAGAGTGCTCCCCCCGCCAAGGAGGAGAAACCCTCAGCTCCCAAATCAGAGAAGGCCGAGCAGGAGGCAAAGCCTGCCCCTAAAGCAGAGCCCGAGAAAACAGAGGACAAGAAGCCAGAGGTGAAGAAGCCAGAGGAAAAGTCCGCACCTAAAGCCGAACCCCAGAAAACAGAGAGCAAGAAAGACGAGAAGAAGCCGGAGGTGAAAAAGGAGACTAGTAAAGAAGAGAGTAAGGAGGTGAAGGATGGAGGGAAGGCGGAGAAATCTTCTGGCACCGAGTCAAAGGAGAGCAAGGAGGAGAAGGCCAAGAAGTAAGACTGACAAGCTGTGATGCAAGGCCCGATGAGAGGAGGTGGAGAAGCCAAAGAACAATGAAGGGGTAAAGAGCAGGAGAAAGGGGCTGGATGCAGCCAGCTGTTCAGATGGACACTTTAACGTCCAAAGCAAAGCAGGTGATAGTATGTAAGCAATAGTGATTTCTGTAGCAAATAACCCCCTGCTCCCCAAGTATGGCCATTACATACCCCTGATGCTTCTGATGTATGACTGTAGTGAATGCAGAATGCTCTAAACTCTTTATCTGAATGTGATAACTGCCCTTAATAAATAACAAGTGCATTTAAACTAAATCCCAGTGACGGGGACCGCAGGGGCCTGCTGTACCTAACAAGACTTCAAAGGTAGATATTGCAAAACAATGTCAAGCTAAAGATTGTCACAGATATTGAATATAAAAATATATATTTAAAGAGATACAAATGTCTGTATTATAGTTACAGATCAGTCAGAAAGACTTGAATTCCGCTTGTTTAATGCAGCTTCTTCTGACAGGTGAACTGCACTGTCTCACTCTTTTGGTCTGCAATGCTAGGACAATGACGACTATGTGTGTGTTATGTATAAACTGCTGAGAATATGCAATATAAAACAGATAAATAAAGGAAGAAAAATCTAACACAAAATGCTTTTGGGAGATTTCTTAATCTGTAAAAAAAAATGTATTAGAATGCAAGGTGTGAGGCCTGAAAGGTAAATGCTGCAAGTAACTGCACTGCATTGCGGATAAGGAGGGGGGGGGGGCTGTAGCCACCCACAGCAGTAACTGCATCTTTACTCGAGTCCCAGAGACCACGCTCATGTATAAATCAGGAGCAGTGCTGCTTGCCTGCAGAGAACACTCAGATAACTGCAGATTTAAGTTCACAAACTGAAGCAGTGATTTTGTAATCCATTACTATTGATTCATAATTCCCATAAAAATCTCTCAATTATGTAATAGTTTGAGTAGCAGGTATGATGACCACTTTTAAAACCATACCAAATTAATGAGGAAATACAAATCCTGTCATTTTGGTCATGACTTAGAGTATTATTCAAGCTATTCACAGACTTCTACAATCTTTCACAGAAAAGGTGTTGCTACATTTTTAATAGGATTTACTAATGTGAGTGCAACCCCTGATTACAAAAACCTTTCATCTTTTTTTTTAAAAAGGATTTTTTAAGGAAAGGATTTTACTGTTTCATTCACATCCAATCTCTTTGCATATGATAGTTGACTTTGTACTGATGGGATCCACAAACGCATCATAGAATACAACAGGTGGAAGTTACGAGTTTCCTATTCTCGTCACTGCATTTTAATGTATCACTAACTTATTGGTATACTTTGGGAACTCAGTCTTACGGTTTTCCTGAATAATTCACTTCTGCCAAGACACACTATCTGGTTTCATTTTGTTTGTGCTCTTTCCTGACAATTTTGAGTTTTTTCAATTAGTTATTTGTAGTAGTTATTTTGCCCCTAAAGAACCAAACAATCCCATCCGACAAGGTTTTTTTTCACAGAACTAAATGTGACCCTGAATAGTTAGTCTTTACTATTTCCTATCTTGACAAAGGTAAAAGTAGGAGAAGTCCCAGATTGCAATACTCACATTTTAAATAGTAATCACCACCAGAGGCCTTGTCTTCTACTTCTAATTACATACAGTTGTTTCCAAAATAACAGCAGTCCAATATCACTAAGCTCATAAATCATATTATTTGGTAGACGTGATATTTCTGGATGGCAAATAACTTACTAGTAAGTGTTGTAGAGCTCATTCTGTGTAATTGAATGTGTAATTGAAAGGGGCATGTTCAAAATAATAGCAGTGTTGTGTTCAGTTAGTGAGCTGATTGATTCTGTGAAGAAATAGGTGTCATCACAGCCCATATTTAAGGAAGGAAGGAAGCAAAGGTTGTACATTACTCTGATGAACAGCAAACTTTAATTAAAAAGTTGATTGGATAGGGGTAAACTTTTAAAAAAGTGCAGAAAATTAAAGGCTGCTCAGGCAAAATGTTTTCAAATGCCTTGAAAAGGCATCCAAAGAGTGAATGACGTGGGGAAAATTGGTCAACTACCATTTGAACGGATGGAAGAATGGCCAAAATGGCAGAGGCTCAACCATTGATCAACTCCAGGAAAATCAAAGAAGACTTAAAATTACCTGCGGAGGCTTCTAGCTTCTAGCCTTCTGATCCTAACAGTACTGTTAGGATCAGAAGGCTAGAAGCTAGAAGCCTCCGCAAAGTTTGCTGAAAAAATACATGTACTGAATAGGATGAAATTTGCCAAAGGACACATTGACTGGCCAAAGAAGAAATAGCGCAACTTTCTGTGGACTGATGAGAGCAAAATTGTTCTTTTTTGGTCTAGGGGCCGCAGACAGTTTGTCCAACGACCCCCATGCGCTGAATTTAAGCCACAGTACACTGTGAAGACAGTACAGCATGGTGGTGCAAAAATCATGTCATGGGGATATTTTTCATACTGTGGTGTTGGGCCTATTTGTCACATACCAGGGATCATGCATCGGTTTCAATACATCAAAATATTTGAAGAGCTCATGTTGCCTTATGGCGAAGAGAAAAGGCCTTTGAATGGGTCTTTCAACAAGATAGTGACCCAAAACACACCAGTGATAGAGCAAAGTCTTGGTTCCAGATGAACAGGATTAATGTTATGGAGTGGCAAGCCCAAACCCCCAGACCTAAACCCCATAGAACACTTGTTGGCATAAGGAATTGTGGAATGTAGTTTAATCATCCTGGGCTGGAACACCTGTTCACAGGTGCCAGAAGTTGGATTATGAGCATTATTTACTTTTTTAAGCACACTATTATTCTGAACACTTTTGTATCAATTGTAATTGCATTAATGTCTGGATTTGGTTAAATGCTGATGGATTTACACTCCAATGTGCAAGAAAACAGAGTTATATTTTGGTCAAACGTTTCTGCTTCTAGCTATGACTTATCAAAAAATGAAAGTAATCCTTGATGGAATTGGCATTAGTATCCTGAACAACCTTCCTGTAAAACATTCAGGATTAAAAATGAAAGGTTGAAGGCCAGCTGTTGACTATAAAATATACCAAAAATCATTCTATGGACACAATTCTCTGGGGAATTGACTCAGCTAACTGTAGCATTGAATCCCAAGAAGAAATGCCTATAAATAGAGCAGCACAGAGAGAGAGGTGAGGGTGGGTAGTAAGACAGAGGGATAAAAGAGAAATTGGAAGTGCGCAACAAACAATGGATGCAACAGAGCCTTAAATAGAGCAAATGCACACTCATTCAAGAAATGACATGTTTCGTTTTATTTTTAAACAGGTAAAAATAATTTTAAAAAGAGATACTTTGTGTGTCAAACAGCCACAAAGGTAAGATTGAGCTTAGAATTGTAAAGTACAGCAGTGAGAATCGTATGGACAAATCTAGCGGTGACTGAAGAAGCCCTGAGGGTGGTTGTACTTGAATGGCTTCAGACGATTTGGACCCCTGAGTAAGAAAATGAGATGTCAAAGATACAGTACATCAATTCACATACGAAAGTGTTTGACCACTAATAGCTTCTTGTGATCATGTACCTGACAGTGCGCAGGCACATCTTTTCTCTGGGAAACTCTCGTGGTCCCTCCACGCTGTCATCTTGTCCTTCTGTCTCCAAATAAACATCCAGGCAGACACAAAGGCGTGAAATTTGATTGGTCAGGAGCTGGTGTCCTGGACGTGGCCCCTGTAGTTCCTTTTTGAACACATTGACCTCACTCTCCATGGCCTAAAAAAGAAAAAGATGAGTCAGTTAAAGTCTTAAATACCTTGATGTCAAATGAGCTAATGCAACAACAGAGCACAAGTTAATGGAACACAAGTGATCGATATTGGAAAAAGCTCATACTCGAAGGTTGTCATCAGTGCGTCCACTGCGCTCTCCCTTCCAGCTGAGCGACAGTGAGAAGAGAGGAGCGATTTCAGGGTAGCGGGGATTCAGCACAACAGCGGCCTGTAGATGAGCTAAGGAAGGAAGGGGTGGAATCAGGTGGGTTATAAAAAACAAATAAAAATCCAAGTTATCAATATTGGCCAATTCCATCATCAGGTATCATTTTACCTGTGCCCCTTTCCAACACAGCTATGAAGTACATATCCGTCTCCTTTGCCATGCCAGCATCAGTCACATGTCGAGTATATGGCAGATCCTACCAACAAAAAGTAATATCACAGTGAAATGTGCTACAAGAAGTGGATTTCTTGTGAAGTGGATTTTTTTCTTTTTTAAATTAAAAATCCGTAGAAATGTCTTTAGATATGTTTACCATGTACTCCTGCTGAGTGGTAGTGGTCCAGCGAGCTAAACGGGAGAGGACCTTGGCAGGAAAGAGGTGCTGACACTCACTGGAGACTGGGATGATGCTGTGCTCTGAGGACAGGGGAACAAACTATCTCAGTCAAAATGCCCTATCACTTCTTCAGTAGTATATGATGTATGGTCGTTAACATATAATGTACCTAAAGAGGCAAACTGTTTGTGCAAAGCCAAGCGAGACTGGAGTCGTCCCCTCAGCAGCTTCATGGTGGTCTCCATGTGGCTGGCACTCAGAGAACTGCCCACATGCACAATCTGGAAAACATGAGCATATACCAACATGATGAGACCGTAACACAGAAAACTGTGCTCAAACCGGGAGAATACTTGATTTCAACGGACCTCTGAAGGATCTCTGGGAAAATGTAGTCCTCCTAGACTCTGAACCCACATGTAGGGATGGCCCAGCTCCTCCAAATAATCAGCAAAGGAAACAATCCTAAAAGGAAATTATGGGTTAAATATACTGAAATTCAATGGTGTGATCCGCTACATGGCTTCTTATTTCCTTGAATTACTTGACATCCTCACCCGACTTTATCAAACTGGTAGCGATTAGCTGGATTGGGCGTTTCTCGTCCCTGGTCGCAGGCATAGAGACAGCTGAGTAGAGTGTCTGGTTTCAGCAGGTCCCTGCAAAAGAAGACATCATTAGACTTTCATTTCAGGGACACGGAGAAAAAGAGGGAGGCTTACGAGTGCACGTGTGCACACACACAATACACACAAACACATACGCACGCACCCTGCGCTGATGGCTGAGTTGAGTTCTGTGGAGGTGGAGACCTTGGTCTTGACTGTTATGATGTTGAGATTCATCAGGTAGTAGAAGAAGAGATGGAGGATGCTGCCATCTGTGGAGACATGATGGATAACACATGGTGATGAGCTAATCCATTACTAGCTCAATACTCTCTCTACCTCCCTCTTTTCATTCATTGTCTCAGTGAATGTCCCCTTGGGTTTACTTTACACTGCAGCACATTAGAGAGCAATAACAGGGCGTGGT
Organism: Etheostoma cragini; assembly: GCF_013103735.1. Classification (NCBI taxonomy): domain Eukaryota; kingdom Metazoa; phylum Chordata; class Actinopteri; order Perciformes; family Percidae; genus Etheostoma; species Etheostoma cragini. The sequence goes on along the minus strand of NC_048411.1, from coordinate 13,428,730 downwards.
CACGACAGCAGCTAGCAGCACTCAGGGGATACGTATTATACTAATGGTCATCTTGCATACACACCACTCTCTGCAGTTATAGTGAACTCGGTGACACTGTCACTCATTGACATCTATGCTGCTCAATTTTTGCTTTTACTGCAGTAAACTGACTGCCAGAGCTGGCAGCAGTGGGGAGAGGGAAGGCGGAAGGCAATTAGAAATACAAGCAGAGGTTAGAGAAAGTCTGGTGATGAGAGAATGTGCTTACAGCATGTTGTAGGTGCTGCAGAGCCACAATGCTGCAAGCGTCTCTCTCGCCTCTCTCCCTCTTCCCCCTTTCGGGAGAGTAACGTCTGCAATGCAGATCTCTCTATAATCTGTCCTAATTCCTTTCATTGCCAGCAGAGGGAACACGAGGGTCAAGGGGTGTCATGACATGAGAGCAGACTGGGTCACGCTCACACTTTCACTTACTATCTGGTAGATATAGACTTACCACAATACACAGTATAGCTATGGATACATTACAGATGATCTCCAAGTGCTTAACCGTGAGGTGTTTAGAGAGGGGATGCACAAAAGAAACAGACCTATTTGGCGCTAATTCATTTGAGGTCATCAAGAATGTAGAATGAGTTACCTTTACACTTGAGGTCTAAGCAGAGAGACAGAGGGTGCCTTTTCAGCATCTCCCGTCTTTTTTCATCCAGCTGGCCACCTGTAGTTGGCCTTCTTCTCTTCTGTCAATGAAAAGCAATTGAAACAAGAGATGAAAAGGAAAAAAGGCAAGACAAAGCACATGCCCGTGTGCATGCCCGGGATAGGCTCAGGTTACGATTACCTAGCCATTCTTGGTCTATAATTCCAAGAATCTCCAAATGGGCACTTGTCTGGATGCCGGAAGCCATAAGGAGCTGCCGCACCCGTGGGACCGCTGGGGCTTAAGGGACAGTATGTGTGTCCGTTGCAAAGACGGGTATATTAAGAAATCAGGCCTGAGACTCACCGTTTTCTCTTGCTCCTCTTCTGCATCAGAGTCACTCTCGTCATCTAGATGAAACCAGAACCCCAAAAAGGTTTGTTTTGTTAGAGAAGTATCTCTCACAATCTTGAATAATTAGCACAACAAATGATGAACTCCACAAAAAACAATAATTTGTTTGTTATTAATATTATTATTATGTGTTATGATATGTGCAGATGCTGTATGTGTGATGGCAAGAATGTAAAGTAGTGTTTGTACCCTGGGAGTCTTCTGGAGGTTTGGACAGGGCCTTGGCCTCGTCCACATCACCGCTCATTGAGACACTCAGGTTCTTGTCTGACATGGAAAAAGAAATAATAATTGACAACCAGGGCTTATATCCCATAAAGAAAAGCTCTACTTGTTCTTGAAACGTAGGATATTCTCTGATGACTACTGACCACAGGCCTGGCCGTAGGCATTGGCTTGAACAAACAGGACATATAGAGGTGGAGGCAGGTGGCGGGCAACCTCTGTCTGTATCTGAGCCCGCTCAAAGGGCATGGCCAGATACTCCTGCACTGGGAGAGAGGCCTAGGAAAGAAGAGAGAATGGACATGGTGTCCAGCAGTTAGACCTTCATCTCAGTCAATGAAGAAAACAGAATATAATATATTGAATGAAACAGTCTATATAAACAATAAATGAACACCATTTTTAACACTTTCAAACTCAATGCTTTAAGTTGCTGCAACTGGAACAAAAGTGTTGTCCTATCAAAGCTCGAAACCTTTATAATATGGCACCCAAGCAGTTGCTATACCTGCATGATGGCGTTGAGTCCTGGCTGCAAGCTTGTCAGATGTTCCTTCTTCACCTCGATGCTCTTATGGATCTTCTCCTTTGTGGCCTGGGACTCCTTGTATTCCTCTGCCAACCTGCGTCCAAGCACAAACTTTTAACAGCTGCTCTACGGTTCCAAAAAAATCAAGACTGTATTTTGACCACAGCATGCTACTAACGCACTATGCTGTGTGCAAGTTTGCTTACCTCTTCCTCTGTTCAAGCTCCCAGTCCAGTCGTGCCAGTGTGAGCTGGTGGGGATCATTTTTTGTGATGTGAGGCCTGGAAATCTCCTGTGGCGCCTCCTGGTAAAACGCTTCCTCAGACACCAAGTCTATCTCCTCATGCTTAGACCTAGATCAGGGAAGGGAATGTTAACTCAGCATTTTTTTAAACACTTCTTAAACTACACTTGTTCTTGTATATAATAATGTTTAACTTTAGTGGCTTTTCATGGGTAGCAATTTTGCTTGGTCTCAAGTATTAATTACAAATTAAAAGCTGTTATAGTTAAACAGTGTATTATGTACTAACTTGAACTCCAGACACTTGCTGATCTCCTTCTGAAGATGCATAACTTCATACAGCAGGTTCTGTAACTGAAGGTGCAGCACATCCACCCTCTGCTTCGCCTGAATAAAAAAATGTGGTTAGGGTTTCTTAACAAACATAACCCAGGTGACCCTGGAAATAAATACACCCCAAACAATATGCCGAGAATCAGAACCAGAATTTAACAATATATAGGATCAATGCGCAGCATCTAAAACTGGAATGATAAATTCTAAATATGAACAAAACAAAGGGTGTATAAGCTACGTATGCTGACAGTTGCAGCTACTGCAGTTGGGTGTTAAAAGTAGAAACAAAGTGCTTGCTGTTTAACTTGCCTTTCCTAATCAGCACCTAAAGGAGTTGAGAAAGCACCTTTTTTTAGCAAATAAGTGGAATCGAGTGAACTTAATCTAAGCTTGTATTTCTTTTAACATGTCATGAAAGTGTGATAGCATTCGAGAGTTGTGTGTGAGTTACCTCGTGTGTCTGGTCTCTGCCTCTCTTTAGTCGCATGTGTGCCAGACGATTGAGTTTTTTCAGATTCATGAAGTGGATGCAGCTCTGCATACGTCTCTGCTCGACCTCAGCACACTGAGAACAGAAACAACTAGTTCGATTCATTTTTTGTAGTAAAGACACAGAATCAACTTTGTCTAGTATGACATATACCATATTGTGATGTATAAGATTTACCAATACCACAAACCTCATGTATAATTTTCTGCTATGGAGGAATGTACTTATTTCTACAGTCAGTGACAAACCAGCACATCACTCGATGAGTTTAACTAGTCTGTAACGTGATGACATTATTACTGACTATGGAATCAGTCTGTAATAAGTCTGAATGATGCTTACCCCCTCCTTGGCTCCATTCGCTTTCAGCTCCTGGATCTCACTCATGAGTGTGGCCAAACTCTCGCATGACTCTTTGTACTGCAGGAAGTCCTGCTCAGGGTCCCTGCTGTCCAGCTCCACTTCCTCACTATATACTCGCAAATCCTAGAAAATTACAAAAAAAATGAAATCAATGTGACCAGTCTATCAACAGCACCACTGTTGGTCACACTTTTAACTTATTGGTGCTATCAGAACAAGAAGTCAGAGTCCTGAATTCATTTTAACACAACTAGCAGGGACTCAGACTGGTGGTCAAAGAAGTGGCGCCTTAATTCCGGTCCCAAATTTCAAAACTCTGGGCTTAACTCAAACATTAATTTTGATAACTCATATTTTCACTATCCTAACTTATCATATGGTTACCTGGGTGGTAACAACACAGTGCATGTCAATCTAACCTAGTTTTTGTATTCATGGTTTGTTTATCACCAAGATTTGTGTGTTTCAATTACACAAGGACCTTTGACCCAAACCTAAAAGTATATACATTGATATTTCAGGAGAGAAGTATCTCTACAATTCGCTAGAGTGAATAAAGTAATTAGGTCTTTGTGAAAATCTTGCTACACACTGCAGCCTCTCCGTTCGCGTCCACCGGGCCTCGGTGGCGTCATGACGTTAACGTTACCTGCGGGTCTCCTTCCCCGCGACCTCGCTTCATCTCCGGGGTTCCTCCTTCACTGCGGAGAACCTTAGACTTTCTCTTCTTCAGGGCGTCAGCCGACATGGGGGGGCTAGATAAATATGGGAAATATTTAGGCTGAATACAATACAATTGAGATAAGCCGAGAAAACTTTCTGATGTGAGTTAAAGTAACTTTACGTGTCAACTATGTTTATGTTGCGCTGTAATGGCTGACTAGCTAGCTAGCTTTTTGGCTAACAGCACTTAACGCTAGTCTTTCGGCTCATAAAGTCAAGTTTCCAATCATAGATACCAAACAGACAAATATATTTTAAGATTGATATGATATCTAGAATAGCCACATACCTTTTTGGTACACAAAAAAACAACTGGAATCCTTAAATCGTGCGCAAATGCATATGTTCAGGACACTTTGTTCAACCCTCAACAGCAAAGCGCCGAAGACGGACGGAAGCTCTGCTGTGCCAAAAACAAAATCGAGCCAAAAGAGGAACCAGCAGGTAGACTGCCATCTACAGGATAAAAAGTAACTCAGAAGACCTTACGACAAAAAAATTATAATAGGCGCATTAAACGTAGCAATATCATAATCATTTAAGATATTAAAATCACGTACGTAAATATTAACAATGTACTTTTTGCACATGTAAATAAAATTACTAATACTACATAAGTACGCAAGTATTTTTGGATTGCCAAGAAATATATTTTATAGAGAAATTTGCCTTGCCTGGGTTGAGCGTTTATGTGCGCTACACTATACTGAACTTACACATATGTACTTATTTAAATTTCATGTAAGCTGTTACATGTAAGTAACAGCAAAAAAATAGACCACATACATTTGAAATGATTTATTCAGTTCTTGTGACAGTTTAAAAATGTACAAAGACACATACAACAAGGATCAGCATACTGAAGTTAAAATTTGCGCTACTTATTCTCTTTTACACTTAGCAGACCAAGGAATCAGTCAGCCCACCCTCACTTGGCCATATCTATCAGACTCTGCAAAGACGTGGGCACCCAAGTCTTTTCTCCTTGCACGAACACAACCCCTCTGTCAATGTAAATGACAATACGGCCAAAGGTGTACAGCTGTTTGCCCTCATGCCGTTTGGCAACTAAGGGCATAAAAACAATGTTGTTCTCCTCTGCCTTAGTCTGGATAAGATCTTTGAAGTTAGTAGGCACACCAGTACTGATCCCTCTGTGAGCCACGCTCTCAGCATCCCTGCGCTCCTGCATTGCTTCATACTGGAAGTCCTTTCGTCTCTCGGTCTGTGTCAGATATGCAATATTCTCCCTTGCACCCGGTTGCATATATCCACCTGTGGATATGAAAAAGAATTAGGGTTTTAGTATGTTTTGTTGTGACAGAGAAAAAAAAGGGATGAATTATCATGTATTATAAAGGAAGGCTTTTCTATATTTTTCATGTTTATTTTTTAAGACCGTGTGTAACACCAACCCATGCCCGACGACACTGCGCGGTTCATGATGTCCAAAGCTTCGTTGAATTTCTCTTTGATGAGCGTCTGTGACAACAAGGCGTCACTAAACATGCTTTTCCAACCCAGGTACCATTTAGTGATTTCCTCATAGTTAGGACTGTTGCTCAACCATGAACATAGGACCTAAAATCACCAAAACAAAAACAGCCATAAAGTCACAAAAAAGCTCAACATTAAATAAAATGAAGTAGATACAATAATTAATTGTGGTTAAGTACTTTCGGTCTGTTTAAGTATATTCACTGACCTGCAACCATTTTGTAAAGAAGTTTTTGTCCAGCAGAGACACAAGGCTGGAAGGGGACAACATGCCCTCCCAGTCCATCACCCAGTGAAATGGCTCCATCTGCTGCTGATGAGGGTTGATAACCAGCTCTTCCAGGCACAGAGCTGAAGAGGGAAACAGAAACCATCAAATGAAGAAGAGAAACCAGAGGGGAGAAGAAGGGACAGTAAAGGATAAGAATTAACATTTTCTTCCACTGCCATTCTTGCGAAGGACTAAATTAGGACTGTAATTTAAGCTGATTCCATTTTCTTACTTTGCCCAGGTGCGTCTGACAAAACACGGACGGAGATTTATTTTTGATATTTAATCAATAAAGCAACAGTACAAACATGAGCGTCTGCTATTACTGTGTTTTAGTTGTGTGTTAGGTCACGAGGACCTGCACATGTGCGAAGCACGAGTTCACGCCACCCCCTGACATGCATTCCAACAATCACTACCCACAGATGGCCTTTTGTACTGCCATCACTGTCACTGATGAAGACATACCTAGTTTAGGGATGATATTTTTCACCATGAAGGCCTCCCATGCACCTGGTGTGAAAACATCTTTCCAAGGCTGCAGGATGAGGCGGGCTGAAGCGTCGCTGGGATGCCATCGCTGCAAGGCATTAGATAGTTTGCTCCTGATTGGTGGGTAAAGAGGCTCTAGACGGGATTGGAGCAGAGGAAGCCACGGATGGATCCAGGAGTGGATGGGCACTGTGTCAGTTAAAGGGTTCCAGTTATCCACCTGCCAAAATAGAAATGAATGAAAACAGCTCACAGTATCCACAAGTAAATTACGTGAAATGATCAAAATCATGGGAGTTTCTCTCCAACGAGATAAGTATGTCTTTATGTGGAGATGTGTCATGCCTCTCGCTGTAGGCGTGGTAAGATCAGCTGCTCCATCAGGTGATCCAGGATCCACATGGGAAGAAGAGGAGCCCACACTTCCACGCAGTCCACCATTGGCCCTACTAAACGAGGCTGCCAGCTTGACACACAGGGCCGCATCACTGGGATCCAAACTTCCCACAACAGTCTGGAACGACAAAGATAGGACACACATGTCACAAATACGTTAAGTCAAAAATCAATTGATTTATGTAAAGACGAGCACAGCTTATTATACATTCTGGGTGTTTAAAATGACCTGTGGTAAGGGTCCATGTTGGAATCTGGGGTACTGTTACGGAGGTCTCTAGATTCAAGGATTGCTCTCCACTGACCGATGTCTTCCAGACAATAGGAGCTGTCCTGAAATATTTAGAGAACAGTATGAGAAGTGGTAGCTTCAGTACGAATTACTGATGATTAAAGTTGTACTTACCACAAAATAAGATAAATGCAAACGCATACTCTACCTTCAGAGGGTCCCAGGAACGAACTTTCTCTTTAAGTAACGGCTGAACAACAGCTACAGCCAGGTCTGCCAATCCCATTGTCTTGTATTCTTCATAATAGTCTGTTTGTAAAGTCTCAAAGATCCGGGCACACTCCTGAAGAACAAGAGGGAAGGCACCAAAGCCATTACGTATTTCAATGTGATAACAGAGCAAGAACTAACAAACTGAAACTACCTGGCAACTATGGAATAGAACAGAATGCCTTTTATTGTCACTGGACACACGTACAACAAGATTAAAAGCCCAATGTACATATATAAAATAAATAAATCTGATTTTATATACAATGTGATATGCAGTGTGGGTTATTGCACATTATTTGAATATTGCACAATAGTGGTGATCATACAGTATTCAATAAGTAACAGATATTGGACAATGAGAGTAAGTATACAGATATTTCACAGTAATAGAATTGCACAGTATTTCAATATTATCAGTAGTATTGAATATTTAATATTGCACAGTAGGAGGGTAGAAGGAAGTCTGGGGTTGGGGGATTAGACTGTGAAGTCGGTGCATGTGTGAGTTCAAAGTGGTTATGGCTTTTAAGGGAAAAAAACTGTTGTTAGTTAGTCTGTGTGTACCTGCAGGGTGGGTCCCTCCCCAGGTGCCATCTCCCCAGAAGGAAAACGCCCCACCAATGCCAAAACGGCCTCCATTCTCCGGATGGACTCTTGCTCTGCATCCAGTCTGCTCTGCAGTGCAAGTGACTCATGGCTCAGAGACACAACCACATCTTTTTCATGCTGCAGACGTCTGGCAGACTATAGGAGGCGGAAAATAACAGATACCTTAAAATAAGCAAAAGCGTGCAAGTATGTGGTAGAAGAAGAAGTGGCAGAATGGCACATAAAAAACTTGTAGAAACTTGTAGCCATAGATATTTGGCAGATATTTTAGGTTCCTCGTACCTGTAATATGTCCTGTTCGGTGAGGTCTATCAGAAGCTGCAGGTTATGTTCGAGTTCAGGGAGAGCAAAGCCAGATCCCTTCTGATCCTGAGCCGACAAGCTTGGAGGACCTTCATCTGGAACACTGTGCTTGTTGGACATCTGACTGTAACTGTAATATACCTTTTGTTCTCTTCCAGTCATATCTATAACCTAGAGATGGGAACAGATATGAAGTAAATGAGATTTAGAGACAAAAATGGCAGCCGACCATTTGCTTACATTCATAATATAATGTCATCCACAGGGGCTCATAGAGAGTGCCCAAGTGATTTTAACTTATTTTCCCAATGCTTGTTATAACATTACAACTTAATTCAAGAGTGCCCTGATAACATTCCTGTGAGACAGACACAAAAGAGTGTTGATGTAAGTCTTTTCAAACATACCTTGACCTGTGCCAACTCTCCAGCGGATGCCGCTGTACTGCGCCCTGCCAGCTTGCCTTTAGCCTTCAGCTCGTCCACAGTTCTATAGGAATACTTGGGTTTCTTCTTCCCTATAGAGCCTGCAGGATCCTTACGCCACTGGCCTAGCTCCTTCTGAAACTCCTACACAGACACATATTGCAAATAATGTCAAAATAATGTTGAATGACTCTTATATCTCTAATATAACTTCTGCTTCATAATCGAGCTGGAAAAAGGGGCAAAGACTCTACCTTTTCCTCCTCTTCCTCTGAGTCGACCACAGGAAAGTCCTGAAGACTCTGCTGGGTTCGCTCATTGCCATAAGCACCCACGGCTCCCTTGCCTTTACGAACCTTTGCCTCAATGGGGTTTATAATACCTGCAGCAATAAGAGGAGAGTAGAGTCAGAGAATACCAACTACTCTGTTGCTTCTGTAATACACATGCTACAAAATGTGTAAATAGCACAGCCTCCTCAGGCCTACCCACCTTGAGCATTCTTGCCCAGGCCTTTGCCTGGTTGGTAGCCCATTTTCTGCAGAAGTTTCTGTCCAATTCCCTTTGTGTGCTTCTCCCAGGTACCAATGCCTTTACCAGACTGTATACCACCTGCAAACCTCTGGGACTGGTTCCCCCGGAAAGTCCCCTAGCCAACAAAAAAAAAAACAGTATTAACAAAACAATGTTACAGAATACATTGCAATGGGGCAAAGAACATACACACTACAAAATTTACCATCTGGAGTTTTTTGGGTGCAGCGCCGCGAGGAGGGGGAGGTGCTGAAGGACCATCTTCCTCTGAGTCATCAGAGCCTCCTTCTACTTGTTGTTGTTTCTCCTCAGCTGCAGACTTACGTAGACCAGCACTCACAAAGTTCACTGGCGCACTGTAGTCTTTGGATCTGGAAAAAACAACAAGTCAAACACTTGACAATTGTGTTGAAAATTGTAAAAAAAAAAAAATTAAAAAAAGGCAGCAGTTAGTTTTAATATGGAGCATTCCTTTGGGATGACTATGATGGGTTCTTGCATTGAAGTCTGTTCCTCTTTGAATACAGTTTCCCTTAGATTTGTGTTCCCCCATTGGGGGTTAGGGCTTAGGTCAGACTATGTTAAGGCGTAGCAGAGATTACAGGTTGGGGTTAGCAATATGGTTGGGTGTATGTTAAGGTAACACAACAGGTGCAGCAACAAAAATAAACCCATGCCTTACTTCTTGCCTCCAAAGCTAGGCCTTTCATCCTCGTCTGAGTCCCTGTCAGCCCAGATCCCATAGGTGGCCTGGTCTTTGGTCTGTCTGTGTCTACGACGGTCTGGGTTGAACTCATTGGCCAGGTCCCAGTCTGTCACCTCAAAGCTCTCTATCTCCACACCTTCCTCCTCCTCCTCTCTCCTCCCATAGAGATGGGACATGGACATCTCTGGATATCACATAACAAAGGTTAGTGTCAAACCCCCAAATAATAAGCAACATCAAGAAGCGATCTTTACTACAACCAAGCAATAACTTCTGATAAAAGCCACGAAAGGTAGCCGAATGCTCGCGAATCAAATCTAGATAACTAAGTTGAGATCTCATCCAGTAACTTACCGTTTTATTTATTTGTAATGCTTTGTGACTGTGGTCATGTGGTCATTGTATCTTGCCCTCATATGAGGCAAACAATTTAATATTAACAGCATCATCTCAAATAGCTAAAAAAATAGCTTGTAAAATAATTATTCTAGACTATGGGTGTAATATTTTAACGTACTGCCGCTGTGGAGAGAACAAGGTAAAAGAGAAGCTAATATTTAGCTACTAGCTAACCATAACGTTAGCTAGCTAGCTAATGTAAACGTCTAGCTTTACGTTAACGTTACCCGAAATCCTATGAAAATGTCCATAACTCACCTGAAACGTTTTTTATCCCGCTACTTCGAAATTATATATCCAGTATGTTCATCTGTGGCAGTAATAAAGGGTAACCCAGCTGAAATCAGCTATCTCCCCATTCGGTTTTACCATGGGTTTACACACGAAAACACAAGTGCTTCCGGTTGCTGGTGTTGCACCAAACATTGTACCCCCGGAAAAAATCAATTTTCTCCATTTACATGTACATTACGTTAAATGTGTGAAGAATAAAACAAAGAAGATTTAGAAGGTTGTTCAATTGTGTTTGGTTTTTCGATTCATGGCAGTTCATGTGGCAAAAAACACGCTGACATGGGTAATGGAATACAAACTGTGGCATAGAACCGGAAGAAAATGCGTGTGTTACACTCAAAATAGTCCCATTTGCTTCACAATCGCCAACCCGTGGCAAGACTTATATTGGAACTTTTTTTAAACATATATTTGTATCACATGTCTGTGTATGTGTATATAGGGCACCGGTAAATTGTTACAGATGTCGGACACCGGTGAGGAGTGGCAGGTTGCCCGGCGACGAAAAGGTGCAGCGCGAAAATCAAAACCAATTCAAGTGTCCTCCTATTCATCATGCTGCCAAGAGCAGCTGGACATCGGGAAAACTGTTAAACGAATCCGAGACACAGTGTAAGTCCAGTTAAGCAACAGATTCCTTAAATATCGTTCATTTTTCAGATGGAGTCCATTAACTTATCATCCTTCCTCTGTAGGTCTGAGCTAAGATCCGAGGTGTTTTGTCAACTGTGGAAAGGTGAGTAAGCTGGACAAGGTGAGTCAAATATTTAGTTCGGCTGTGAAACAATTTAGCTTGCAGCTCAGTGACCATTTCATGACTCTTGTCTTCAGAGCAGGTGCTTGTGGCAGGATCAGCAACCCTCTCAAAACCTCCAGAGAATAGGGACACCGACGGCACCACGGACCAGCTGTCACGATGTCCACAGCTGGAGTGTGTTTGTTATGGCCTTGGGTCCTTTTCCTCCTGTGTCTCAGCTCGCTTCCAGCTTGCCATGTTGCTGCTGCTGCTGGATGCAGGACAGGTTGGAGGATGTGCTTACTGTTTATCCAATGATATAACAGTCTACATGAGACCCAGTTCATTATAAGGTATGTGTCTCACTGCTCCTCTCTCTTTAGATTCCACTAAGGGACTGCTCTGTTTATGACCCCATGTTCTCATCTGGAGAGAGGGATGTCTTAAGAGAGCTGGGTCTGACTGTACTCACAGAAAATGAGGTCAGTGAAGGTGAACTTAGCATGTATACTAGCAGATAGACAGTGTGGCAAACAAATACAAAAAAACAACAGCATTGTTTCTCACTGGATTGTGCAGGAGGGGAAGCGTCTGGTGACTAAACCCACACTCTTTTACCTGATGCATTGTGGGAAAGCCCTGTACAACAACCTACTGTGGAAAAATTGGAGTACAAAATGTCTTTCTCAGATGATAATCATTGGAAATAGCTTCACTGGCATGATGGACAGGTTAGTACAACACAGTAATCAGAGAGATGGTGTTAAAGAAATGAGAGTAGAGTTGACGTTTCCTGTCTGTCGTCCCAACAGAACGATCGAGAGAGAGTTCAAGCGGGACTACAGCTACGTTACTCAGGCTGTGTCCGTGTGTGAGGAGGGACAGCTGCCTTGTCCATCCCGGCTGATTGACATCTTCAGTGACACTGCAGTCATCACCTTTCCTACCAGCAGCCTAAACAAACTCCCACAATCCACCTGGGCAGAGCCGCCTGAACCAAAGTACCAACACTGCCCTGATTTGGAGATAATTCAGAGGGAAGCAAAGAGCTGAGACAGAAGATGAAGAAGAAATGGACACTTTGTTTTTTATTGATGTATTGATATAAGCAGTTAATTTTATTTTTTTTAACCCTGCTTCAAAGCACTGAATCTTGCCATACTATCATGGTAGTTTCTATCAAGGCCTAATTTGGGAGTAAACAGTACGGTTGAGCCTCTTGGATCTGTTCCCAATACCCTCTGAATATCTTGTTATTGCTGAACAATTACCCACCTTACTGCAGTTATGTACAGGTGTACACCAGGACAATGTGATATCTGATGGGTAGACTTAAGTGAATTGAAGCACATTTGCTCAAACATCTTTTTGTGTTGCATTAAAATGTGTTGACACAGAGTTTTATCGTGTTAACACCATAGACCGTTAATATAAATGGACAGAGCATGAGTGACGTCACCCATTGGTTTGTGGAGATCAGAAATGAGTCGT
>NC_048411.1:13388852-13416026 GCF_013103735.1 Etheostoma cragini | reverse complement strand
TTTAAGTTACTTCCGCAGTGGTTGCACTTTTCCGAACCGGATGCTCTGTCCATCAATATATATACGGTCTATGGTTAACACACTATATTTTTGATGACAAAAAATGACGCTTTAACGTGCGCGTGGCCTTACTTGTTAAGCAGTAGGACATGCACATCTCCAGATATCCAACACTTTTGTAGAGCATCACACTGCAGTAAGATTTTTTCCTTTTACGTAAAAACAAACATTTTTTATATGATGGTTGTTCCTATGTTATCAGTGGTTGTCTGGAAGTTGAAAAAACGCTCTTGTAAAATCATTGTTAGTAATGTGTACAGCCTTTTTTGTAAATGGAGAAAAACAAGTTTTGTCCTTTATGTAAGGGTTAAAGCTGTTGTCAGGAACTAATGGACGATAGGAGGTAATGCGCGTCGTGCGGTTGCCTCTGCTAAAGTCCATTAATAAAAATTGAGTATTCAACCAGACCATGGAATAAATTTGGATTATTCTCCAGATGTTGCACCATCTCTTGTTTGCCGGTGGTTTATTTGCACTATACTTTCACACATCATGTTTACAATTGCATATATTCAGTGTATGTATGTCCCCAAAAAGCAAAACCACTGGTAAACCAGAGTAAAAAGTTTATTGTTAAAAAACAAAATAGCACTCAACAGAACAGCCCCTTCCCAGCATCACCAACATCTCCAGCACAAAGTAATACTCATCATCCTCTTACTCTCGGTTACCGGATTCATACTCATTGGCTCAAATTACATCTTGCATCCTGGGAGAGTTTTATTAATACAGCAGTGACTTGGGAAAAACTACAACACTATTCTCCCGGTTTGATGTGTTTTCACTCTTCAGCTTTTTGATTAGCAGTGACTTTATCTGCTACTCCATTGACTGCTTTGTTTCTGTCTCCTGCTCCATTGGCCTTTGAAACAACATCTGCCCAGGTTCCTTTACTGTTAAGGACTGATGGGCTTACAGTGATGTCACAGGCTCCATTTATTTTACCATTAACCTCATCTGACTCTGACTTGATCTCATCAGTTGTTGCATCATACTTGATCTCTCCATTGGCTGTGTTGCTGTTAACTTCATTAGGTGCACTGGTCTCAGTTTCCTGTCCTGCAGCCCTGACCTTTGACTCCCCATTCACTATCTTGACCTCAGCATCTGAAGCTGCTCTGTCACTGTTTCCTCCATCTACATGTGTTTTCTCCTCATGCTGGTTCTCTCTAGCTGACTCCAGCCCATGACCATTAGCTGAAACTATGGCAGCACTCTTTACCAAGGTCTCGTTCACTGGCTTCTGTTGGCTCTTGCTGGTATTCTTTACTGCTGAGCTTCCTCCATCCTCAGCTTCCTTTCCCCTTCCTGTTTCCTGATCTGAGCCTCTTTCTTCTCCGTTCACAGTCTCTGAGGCGACAAGCTCGTTAGTTACTATGAATCCCAGTTCTTTTGCCACAGCTGCCTTTAGTTCTTTGTGTTTCTTCTTATACTCCTGAAGCCCATCTCTGTAAAACACAATGAAGCCGTTAGTGGTGTGATATCCTACATAACAACAAATTGTTGAAATCACATGCATGCTGCTTGAGCCAAAAGTGATTTGAGCATTACTTTAGTGCAAGACCAATTCTCTAAAGTTTCCAGTTACTTATACTATGTAATAGCTTTAAAACACACTTCTTACATTTTTGTATCAGCAATAACGGGTGGTAAATATTCAGATAGTCTATTTATAAGAACGCCTTCATCATGTTAAAGTTGTAGAGAAAGTCAAATCACTAAGTGTATTAAAGGTCAGATTCGTATTCACTAAATGCTTCTTCTATCTTTGATAGTTTTCACCATGGGGAGGAATAGCAAGATCATCCAGAAGAACCCCAAAAAAAAACATTACAGAAAGTATAAGTACTCATGGCCCCTTCAAAGTGTTATAACATCTATTGGATCATATTATTAATGGGAAATTATATAGTCCCATCACAGATAGTATTTGTTGACTTATAATTAACCAAGAAATGCCAAAAGTATTAACAACTTTATTACAAGTCACATTTCAGCATTAAGACATTGCTTCCACAAGTTGTAAGCATATATTTCATCCAGTGAATAAATTACCTGTGTGTAATGCTCCTGATTCCTGTAACCAGAACCATTTGCTCCAGCACAGTGTCAGATGTGGAAGTTAGACACTGAGGACAGAGAGTACATGGAGATTAATAAACATTTTCCCTTTAACTTTGTAAGATTCAAACAGGTTAATGATACCAGAGATCACATGAGCTCCTGGGCATACCTCCACTGTCTGCTCCGTGCAGTCAGCTCCTGCCTGTCTGAGAGAACGCTCCACCTTCACTGCTTGCTTGGTTATGGTGCACAGAAACTCTCTGCTGCAGCGTGTCTGAGGGTGATCCTCTCCAAGCTGAGAAATAAAATATACATAATATAAGATAACATGCACAGAATGCAACAAATCTCTCTCTTGCACTCTCTCACATTCAGATATACTGACCATGGTAAAAGCAGTGAGGGCCTCTTTCTCGTGGGTCATAGCACTTCGGTAGTCACCTTTGCTGCACATCCAGTGGGCCAACAGGTGCTGACTGCACAGACAAGAAATCCGTGAGATAAACAACTTTATTACTTTTTATGAAACTTGCGAGTTTAAGTTATAAATGGTGTCTTACCTGAGAGCAGTGTGCACATGTGAGGGGCCAAAGAAGGAGGTGTTGAGTCTAAGGGCGTTCTTTAAGAACAGCCCTCCCTGATCTCCTGTAAACACCAACCCAAGACAGCTCTGCAAGGAAACAATGAGATGATTGCCATTGTTGAAAATGAAATATTGTTGATGTTGCTATTATGAAAAGTCTTTTCTGTAGGTTGAACAGCAAAGTGTTGTAACCTACATCCAGTGTTGCAGTGTAAGGATGGTCCTCTCCATGGACTGTTAGCATTAGCAGACGAGCTCTGAGGAGACACTTCTGTGCCAGGGCAGTCTCCCCTCCAGCAAACGCATACACACCCAAGAGGGCCTGCATAAGAATATAAAAAGGATAAAAATCACACTCTACACACAGACACAGTGCAAACAAATCCTACAGCAATGTGTAGTTATTGGCCCAGGGGTACAATTCATATCTACATGTATCTTAATGATCACGGCTTTAGTTTCCAGCAGCAATGACAAATGTGTAGCAATACTCACATATTGCTGGATAGTGTTTGGATGGTCAAAGCCCAGCACCCTCTCACTGATGACCACTGCTTTCAGCTGGACACTGCGGGCCTGGAGAACAGAGAAAGTCATAGCGGTGACAAGAATGAATGGCTAGCTGCTTGTATATTACGAATCACAATCACATACTTCATTAATTTTACACGGATACTTCAGCCTTTCCCAAAGTGTAACAGTACATCATCTCTGTAAAATCTTCTGCAAAGTAACGTATAACAAAGCTTCCATTGTATGTGTAGCAGAGTAAAAAAGTACAATATTTCCTTCCCAGTTGTAGGGGACTAGTAATAAAGTACTTTAAAATGCACTTACTTAAGGTAATTACGTTATCGTCTATCACTGCCAAACGTGTTTATTTAGCTGCAGTGAGCCTACCTCAGCTGCCTTGCCCTGCACAAAGGCCACCTTGGCCAACAGGCTGTGGCAGTAACAGGCCTCAGGGTGCAGGTCATCATACACCCTGCCAAACAAGTAGGCTGCTTCTTTCAGGTGCTCATGGGCCTGATCCAGCAGACCTGGAGTTGGGAAACACAATAATATTGCACAGAATTTATTTTTCCATTTAGATTTTGTTCATAAGCACATATTGTGCATTCAGATCCACGGATTTGCAGCACAAGAGAAGGCTTTATTGACCCACCCTTTTGAATGAAGTTTTGTGCAACACTAAATGCTTTTGAAGCATCCACAGTTGGCATGTGAATGTGCTTGACGACAGGAAAGATGTTGAGGACGTCGTCTGGGCCGATGGGAGCTTTGTTTTGGTTGTCGAGGACGTAGTCTCTCAGTCTCAACTAATGTCAACAGAAAAACAAACATACTTTCCCCTTTTATTATACAGTTTCTTATTTTAGGTTTTGTATCTGTCATTTTGCAAGTACAACTTAGTGATTACAGCATTACTAATAGGTGTTTTAGTTGATCCAGTGACAAATGTTTGTTACCTGTATTCCAGTCTTTAAACAGAACTCTCTGAGCAAAGAGAGCTTCTGAATGCTGTAGTGTTCCACCAGGTGGTTGGGACCAGAGCTGTTGCCGAGAAGAATGACAGTTATACAATAGCTTAGAGCCAATTTTAGATCAACTAACAAACATGAGGGTAGAACAAACAAAGGCTGTGTTCTCACCCAAGGCTGTCAGAGACGTTATATGTTTCAGCAGCATCCTGGCAGACCAGATTCCACAGCTTAGACCCTGTGAGCGTACTCCAGGGCATGCTGCTTTCAGGGGCCCCTGCCCCTCGGCCACGCCGCCTTGACTTCTTCTTAGTCTCCTCTCCCACAGGATTGGGTGTGAAGTGGGGCACTAATAAGCAGCACAGGAAGTGACTGACAGCTGCAGAGAGACTAGGCACGTCCACACCCTGCAAATGACATAACCGGAGGCTGCAGCTCATTTTTCTGAGGAGTGTGGGCCTACACCTGCACTTCACTTTAAAGTGTGCACAGATAACAAGGAATAGGAATGCTCCGTTTAGAATACTGTAAAAGTACCTGAAGGAAACTGTTGAACACTCTTCTTGTAGAGCGGGTGAAAATTTCCCCTATGACCGATCTCTGGTTAAGCAAAAAGTGGGATGTTAGAAAGGACAGTTACCAGATTGATTACATAATCAAGACCAGTTTAAGTTTGACTATTTGGTAAATCAAAAGCACCGTTATATGCCTCAGGCGCTCCTTGTGTTCTGACTGGCTGATGGTTGTGATGACATGACCCAGATACCGGAGGTTGATGCCTCTCTGGTGTAGGGCCAGTTTTAGAGAAACTCCATCCATTGGTGCCTCATTGCTTTGTAGGCAATACTCCACCTGGACACACATACATACAGTACACATACATTGAATGAACTGGTTTCATGTTTGCAGTAGATGTCCTTATTATAGTATGTAAACAAGGGATCCACTTACAAAGGCTGGTATCTGATGTGTAATGATGAAAGCTGCTGCTTCCCTCAGTAATCTCTTCTGCAAATTTGTCGACTTACTTTCACCAGCAGGGAAGGAGACTTCTGAACATAAAGCACAGGAAGCCCGTCATATTGTGTTACAGCAAAAAGATTTGACTGTGTCTGTATGTAGTTTCTCATAGGTACCTGGAGAAAAGACGCTTGGGTTGAAGCGCATCTCAAAGATGATGTCGCTGACTGATCCCACTTCTTTACAAGCAGCTCGTACTGCCTTAGTGGCTCGAGAGTCACCTGCAAGTATACGGACATTTGTCAAATTATATAGATATATTATTGCTGTATGTATTAACTATAATTTTCGATTCCACTATATTAGATCTGCTTTAGTACCACTATAGCATGTAACACTTCTTACAAGCTGTTGCACATTCTTCAAAGCCTCCATTCTCGTCCAACATCTCCCTGACATGCTGTGTGAACTGGCAATGTCTAAAAGAAACAAAACTTTAACTTCATGAAAAAAAACTTTTAAAACTGAGTTTAAAAGTGTTTTATTTCATGGTCAACTCACTTATGCTGAATGAAGGCCTGCACCAGCTCTGGTCTCAGTCTACAGAGCCCATGAGGGAAGCTCTTTGGAAACCCAGAGTCTGAGTGATAATTCTCTGGCCAACCTTCTTTTACACAACCCTTCTTCTCTTTGTCCTCTTCACAGCTTTTATCACTCTCCTCTTCTCCAGTGACTGTCTGACATTCTGTCTCCACCTCTTGGCAGAAGTTGGCATCAGCTGGGCAGGTCCTGAACACATCCAGTATGTAGAACCTCCCATCAGCCCCCAACAGCCCCTGAGCATCCACTGAGGTGAAAAGGGGTACCTTGTGACCATTGGGCGCCACGACAACATGTCTCTGGAGAGAAAGAGATTTGGCAGCCTGAGCCAAGAGCTCTAGCAGCCGTCTGCGTTGGGGGGACTCTTGAGGTCCTGCATTTACCCCGTACAGCAAGCCTCTACAGAACAAAAGAAAAAAGAAAATTAGCAGAAAAAAACACACAAAAATGCCTGACTCACAGCGTGACACACTACCACAGTGGATTGTTAAAAAAACAAGTCCACTACCTTGAGGCAGGAGCAGCTGCCTGTTCCTGCTCTGAGCCTTCCAACCCAGGGGCAAGGCCCTGAGCAGACAGACGCACTCCTCTGTAGTCCACAACGGCTGTAGGTAGAGTGTGCAGCCCCTCTATGTTACTGTAGGCCTGTACTGCTTTCAGCTCCAGCCTCTGAGCAGCCCTGCAAGTACAAGGAGTCAGTGTCAAATCAATGCCCAAAGTAAAAACTATTTTATAATGCTCTAAACAAGGACAGCATGGGGTCACAGTGTCTTTCCTTGAATTCTTTACAGCCATAAAGCAATGTATACATCTATTGGATCTCATCCTTGTGCTTGTGGTTTGCTCTCACCTGCGACCCCTGTCCCCACCAAACATTGCGTTTGCTGCGCCCTGGCTCATGAACAGGCCGCCCCACAGAAAAGCAGGGTCCTCAGGGTTTCCATTCACTGGCTCCATAAAGCTGTCTACAACAGTCTCTGCCCCATGCTTCACAGCCCTAACAAATGCACAGTTCACCTGAAAAGGAAACCGGTACAAAATAGAAGGTGAGAGGAGGAGATGTTGAGCGAGCGAACAAATAACAGGTAATAACAGTCCTGAACTGTACTGCTGTTGCTTTGAGCTAAATGACAGCCTTTATTGGTTACCTGGAGCAGAGCTCTGTCTCTCTGCAGCCTCTCCTCCAGAGTGCCTTGTGGAAGATCTCTGGCAGCTTGCAACTCCTCATTCCAGTCTGGAGCCTACACATAAAAGACTTAGACTTAGACTTCTCTTTAGTAATCCTTTTGGGATAACTCCCGCAAGGAAATTGACATTTTCAGCAGCAGTTTTCAGCAAATAAAGTATAGAGAGAAAGAAGACAGCATAAAGACAACAATAATAATAATAATAATAATAATAACCTTTGGCTATAAAACGACATTAACATATAAAACACACAGCCACACTTAATATCCCTGCCAGCAGCACACTACTCAATAAATAGCACCAATGATGCTGTGGTGTAAAGGACCTCTGTTGCTGACTGTTCATCCACTCCCAGTCTGCTGAAGGTGTTTTTGTGAGTGCGAGAGGCACAGGGAGGCCCGAGCCAGCTCAGGGTGTGGTAGGGAGTGGGCATCACCTCTACTGGAGGTAACTGAGACCTAAAGGAAGAAAGGCAACAGTTCACAATAGCAGTTATTATGATTGTATGATGATTTGAATGTGGAATATTCACCCCTTCTAAACCTGACTGTTCTCATGCTTCTTTCATTCCTACGTATAGTAATGTTACCTGTTTTTGAGGGTGGTTAAAGTTTGTTTGAAGGCCGGGCTTATGTGACAGAGCAGGTCAGTCAAACTATGACAGACGGTGGAAGACTGGGAAGGACGAGGATCAAACATTTCTTCAGTGGACCTACGATGCAGGAGGAAGAGAAAATAATTCATAATTTATATGAAAGATTTATCTAGTTAAAGTTCAATTTAGCATGGAAATAAAACAACTATAGGTATATTACTAGCCTTTGGTAGTTTTTAAGACTATAATTCATTGCAACCGTAGAATGATAGTTAACATCATGTTGTATTATTTCTTTACCTATTGATGAAGAAACCTTTAGGACAGGATGTGATATCAAAACGTCGTCCCTCCATTGTCACCACAGTGATATACAGGAAGTCTCCCTGCAGCTTCCTGTGTCCTGGAGCCGGGTTCCAACAGCTGAGAGACAAGTCCCTCAAGTAGCTGAGCGCCTGATGAGACGAACATAAAGTCACAGAGGGTCATTGTGTCTGCGTGCAAGCCCAGTGTGAAACAGGATCTAACAGGGTCTACCTCTGGTTGGAAGCTGTGTGGTAGCAGGGCCATGAGTGGTCTCTCTGAGGAACCAGGGAGGAGGTACTCAGGTGGCGCTCCATCCGGATTGGTTGTTTCTGTTTTTGTGTTGCTTAATGAGCGTTTCAGGCTCTTTCCATTCGGTAAGCCGGAGTCTGCACCACCTGTGATAAAAGGGAGATTTTCAGTAGGAGCTTGATTGTTAATTTTGTTTCTTTGTATTACCCTGTGTGTATGTGTGTGTGTATATATATATATATATATATATACCTGGTGTGTGTGTATGTGTGAGTGTCTCCAGTATGCTTGGTGAGCATCCTTCTTTCAGTGCATCCTGAGGTCCAGACACTCTCAGCAGCTCCAGCACACGAGCCAGATGGAGCCTGGCGGAGTGGGCGGTGTAGGGTTCTGGAAAGACACACGGTGATATTGTAAAGGTTACACTGACCGTTATGAAACCGGGGACGCTCTTTCTTTTTTTTAAAGATTTTTTTGGGGGGCATTTTCTGCCTTTATTTTTGACAGGACAGCTGAAGCCATTGAAGGGGGGAGAGGGGAGGGCTATCCGAGTGCCCTGTGGATACTCTTTAAACAGCCAGAAAGCACAGAACAAATACTCTACTTTAGGATGTCATGATCTCCTTAACATTCATTATTATTCAGTGCTTATATTTATATATTACATTTATATATTTAGGATTTTAGAGCACATGGAGTACCACTTATTAATGATATGCATATTCTCAGACACAAATATTGACAGGATATATACTGTTCATAGTAATCTATGAACTTCAATTTAAACAACTAGCTGGCGAGGAGACAGATTTATAGTTGGCAAACACTTGTAATCTCTGCATCTGTAAACCTTGATATGATGACTCAGAAAAGGTGAGTCATCAGTTTGCATTAAAGTGAAAGAGACTTAATTGTGTGTGCAAGGGAAAAGGTGAGAAAGAAACGGAGAGGATCATTCTATTCTGATATTCAGAAATGACCGGGATATGTAGGCAGGTATGTGGTCATGTAAGAGAGTAAAAACTATATTGGTAAAAGGCCAGACAACAACTTAATGCATTACGGAACTCAGTATTGCCTAAAAGTTCTAACAACTGTGTCAAAACTCATTATTTTACGCACACAGTATTTCAGACACACTTTAATGTCGTGGCTTGGCTGATGTCAAGAGAAAGTTCTTAAGATGCCTGGAGTTGTAGATGGGCTAATAACATCTATCTGTTCAAGAAAACAGATCTTGAGATATTTCCCTAGAAAGTAATCATTAGTTATGCTGTTAATATGGATGCAAAAGATTTTTTTGGTTGAGGAGCACCAATGAATAACATTTAAGGAATAACATCCATGTTATTAAAGAAAAGCAAGCAAACATTTTTGATTGGACATAAAGCTGAACTTTATGAAAGAGAAGACTCAAAAAGACCTACCTTCCACCAGGCGAAGGATAGCTCCTGGTTTAAGCCCCTTGAGGCTTTGCAGTTCTGCGAGGGGGTCCAGAGTCGTACCAGCTAGAGCCAGAGAAAAGTTTGACCGGGGACACACCTCATTCCTCGAAAGCAGAGTCATTACTGCATCTTGTACAAGCCAAAATCCATGGACCTACAAAGACACATGGTAGAACACTGCAAGTAATGCCAACAATTGCAAATTATAAACCCGTCTATTATATTAGAAAATCACTAATCTATTAAAATAACCCACGTAGAAGTTTTAGTTTCCATCTTATTTGGTTAAAAATGGTTGACTAAAAGGGAACTGAGATGAGGTTTTGTACCTGCAGCTCAAATGGCTCTACTCCTGCTCCCTGGATCTTCACAGGGAACGATGTGTCCTCATGGGACTTCATACCAACAGCATCCTTTCCACCAGTCAGTCTCATTACATCTGTTTGAAGGAGAAAACCAAACTAACTGAGGATAAACACAGAGCACTGCACTCGGCATGCAAATAGGTTGATTTCCTCTAAAATGATCAAGAGCTGGACCTGTGAGTCTGTGTGAGTGAGAGTGCCTGAGGGTGAGTGAATGTGTGCAATAAACTGTCAAAGAAAGGGAAAGTGGGGTGTGGTCTGCCTTTTTTACACACACAGCAGAACCAGTGGGAGGACAGGTCCCAGCGTGTTCCTCAGCCTGCAGTGTGACTAAACCTGTTGAATTTGCCTTCATGTCATCTCAGGGTGAAGGGACAACCACACCCAGCGCTGGCATGTGCAGACAGCAGAATGCTTTAACAAATTAACTAACCTAGAGGTTGGCAGTAGCGCGTGCTTGCATTCATGGATGCATGCAGATAATGCGTACATATATACTAAAACTTCAGAAAATCCACTTTGCACACACAAGATTGTAAATCCTCATGTAGTAAATTCCCTCTTGCTGTCAATCTGGGAACCCTCTACCACTGGAAAGCACCCAAAAATCTCTGTTCACGATTGGCTGGAAGAAATTCCCTCCTCTCTGTGGGCTTGGAGCCATCAGCCTCTTTTCTATTGGAGCTGCTACCAAAAAAACAGAAACAGCATCCGTCCTGACAAGTTTATTTTTGCACTGATTTCTTAGGCTAGCTTGTACCATGCTGAGAGAATTGCTTCCCTATAAGTCATATAGTAAAATAACATAAAGTTGAATGTTCCGGTCATGCATGATGCTGTTACGGATTCATACCTCTTCACACCTCAGGTTAATCTCACCCGAGGACGCGCAAACACAAATTCTTCCTTAATTGTTTTATTGTGAAAGGGAAGTTTCAAAGAAGTTGCGAGGTTTACTAAAAATGTCGCAAAATGAAAAGCAAGTATGAGGTAGCCTACTTAAAGCGGTGGAACAACAAATATATTAAAATAGACTTAGAATGTACAGTTTGTCTATGGGTTTCAGGTTGATTAAGTATGTGTCTGTAACTTAATGCACCGTAAAAGCTAAAAGAGTTTCTCTCAAGCTGGTGAAAGCAGAGAATAGCACCAGCCATGTTCAGAGCAGCAGTGCAGTGCTAAATCTCCCACATTCTCCAGTGAGGGAGGCACCAGACGGAAAAAAGAAGGAAGAGGAAAGTTCAACAAGAGAGACAGGGAAAGAGAGAGAGAGAGAAGCAAAAAAAGAAAACCACATTGTAGGGATTTCTCACCAGCCTTGGCCTGATTTCTTCCTCCTCTCCTGACTTTGTCCTTCATGACTGCGTGCTGTACTTTTTTTGTTGTTGAGCTGTCCTCTTGGGTTTTCACTTGTCTGTGCTGGATGCCACTTCCCCTTCAAACTGCTAGAGAAATGCACAAGAGAGGGAGTGGAAACGTGTTGCTGGATTGTTAAGAGAACCAAGCAGAGTGAAAATAAACGGCCGTCCGTAAAAAAAAAAAAAGTGAGTCCTGCCCCTCTCTACAAGGCAAACTCACTTATCTGTCCTCCCTGAGTATAAAGGCCACACCCTCTTATTGCTCCACACAGACTGTGTCTCTCACACTTTGTTGGACTGGGTGTGTCCACATATTCTAGCTCTACTCACTCTTCCTTTCCCTCGCATGTTTTACACCTCGCTCCGTAACTCCGCGAGCCCTGGGAGCCGAGGTGGGATCAGACACACAGTTTGACTTCAGCTGACCAACAATGTTGCTTTTTCACATAAAGTACTTACAAATGTTAAGGTTCATTTAGGGAATCTCTGTGTACATAGGCTTTAATGGAAACAGAGGTAAATAAACTACATATTCTTCTAATCCAGGGCCAAGGGAGCCCCTATGGGTGCATCCCGTATAAAGGTGCATCATGTTACACTCATAATGCTAAAGTCAGCCAAAATTACTTTGAGACAGGTAACCTGCCACAGAAGGGTGTGTCAGTGTCTCAAGATGTGGTTCCTCAGTCATTGCTGAGGGGCCTACACATTCTACGTTCACATATCACACATACTTGGGCATATCTCAGTCCAACATTTCTGGGTTAGGAGCAGGTCACTTGTTCGGTTATGCTAGAATGACATGTTGTATTTACCTACTGACATTCCACCAAACATCTACAACAGGCCCTGGGTTTAAGTTACCTTCCATCTGAAAGCGAGAAAGTCAACAAGCATATGCTGAAAATATTCACCTAATTATTCCTAAATGTTTGACATTATTGTAGTTGAAAAAAAGATTATGTAAAATCCTCCTAAAATCAGTTATAGACTGTAATTGATAACAATACCAAAAAAGGTGTATTGGGGCTAAGGTTATAACAATATTATAACTATAACTATAACTATATATATATATATATATATATATATATAACTATATATATATATATATATATATAGTTATATATATATATATAAAACTATAACTATAACTATAACTATATATATATATATATATATATATATATATATATATATATATATATATATATACACTACTTAGCCTACAAATATACAGTATAATTAATAAAAACACCCATCCCATTTACAATTACTGAACGTAAGTAGAAAAGATATACAGTTATGTCAACTTTACACTACATTAGTGAAATCTGAACTTTGTACACCCACCCCGTGTCCACTGCAGAAAAACAATAACCGAAATACAAATCCGTGACGTATGCTTACATTTTTGGGGGGCGGTGTCCTGGCGGTGCTGTGTTGTTTAATGTCGCCTTCGAGTGCTCCTCGTACATTTAATTTCTCCGCAGGGAGGTTTGGTTCTTTGCAATAATAGTATAGGTGATTTATTCGGAGACTGTTTGATTTAGAGTTTAACAGACTCAGAAGTTCTTTGTGTCACAGCGGAATATTGACCAGAAGGACATTTTATTAATTTATAGGGCATATTTTTTATAGGACGCTGTGTTCAGGTATTGAATATATTTAACGTTAACTCTCTATTCGCACTCACTCTAATCGTCACACTTTGAAAAACGAACTAGAGCATCACAGAACATTTTGTACGTATTAACATTGTTGTTTTAACCATTTATTTGTGCGTTAGTGTTGTCGTTCTTTAACATCAATCTCGTAATAGTCATATTTCCGAAAACACTGTAACCAACCCGTTTGACAGAAGGCTGTCCTTGGCTAGCCGAGCTAGCCCGAGCGAGCTAAACAACGAAAACAAACCATGTACGTTTAACAAGACAGTACAGACTCTCTGAATTAATTGTAACTATGTAAAGTTGTCGGTGAGTTTAGCTAGGTTGACACTGTCTGTTTCTAAAGTTAGCTAGTGCTAGCTAAATCCCAAAACAATAACAGGATGTGAAGACAGAGAAGTTGACACCAGCTTTCCGTCCAGCCACCGTTACTACGCTAGCATTGACCTCAACCAACGAAAACGACCCGTGGCCTCTTGGATGTGTTGATGCACTCTTTAAAAAACACTGATAAAATGAGAAATAACCGTTAACATTAACCTTAGTTAGTTTTGTTCAAGGTAATATCAAGAAATTCTTTACATCCTTTTTGCAACTTAACGTTTTGATGTCACATTAACCTGACTGTTTATGTTTTCCATTGCTTTAACAGTTAAACGTATATTTACTGACCAGCAGCGGGTGAGACAGCAGCTAGTAACGTTACATCCTGTGACCTGGGTTACTAACATTACATTAAACAACTCAACAACAGTTTGGTGTAGGTATCACTAGTCTCCCTTGCTAGACAGGCTATATCATGTTATGTAATAGTTGTGATGGTCTTTAAACATCCTTTTTGGTCTCTTTCTGGGTTGTTTTAGCTAGGTCCTGTGTTTGCCCCCCCTCAGGCCAGAGTTGAGGGTTTGTGTCAGCTGTTAGGCTAATGTCACAGAGTCCTCGTGAGGAGGGGGGTCTACCTCAGACCGCCCCTAACATCAACCTAGACAACCCCACCCAGACTGTGGCAAAAGGAAACACACCTGAAGATCAGGTGAGGGTGCATTTGTGATTTTTGTGTATGGGTGTAGCAGTGTTGTTTGTCAAAGTCTGTTTCCTTTAGCTCTATGATTGGGGTCAGGGGTTAGGTCAAGAAATGATTGAGCAATGCAGGCATGACTGTTTGGGATTAGTGTTAGATTAAATTAAGATAAGGGGAAACACATTCATGGGAAACACACAGACCTTGTGCCTTCCTTGCACAGAGTGGAATGGCCTTTTCCCATTTCAAAAATGGAAGTTGTTGTTATTATAAACTTTCACCTATAGTTATAATACATACAATTATATAGATATAAATGGAGAAATTGACAATGACGTACTGAAGAAGATAAGGATTATTTTTAATCAGATCATAAATTGTCATTGATCTGAAACCCTCAGAGTTTTAAGATGGCACTCAAAATTTAATAAAAGTAAAATTGTTCTTCTATGCAACAAACCACAACCTTTTGCACAATTTCAAGGCCATGCCAATACTGAAATCCTCTGTCACAACAGTTTTAGAAATAGAATTCTGAATTTGAAAACAACAAAATGCAGTTACCATATGACACATTGCAATATGTCTTCAACTAAGGCTTTATAAAGACAGTGTCTGCTTGCTGAGCTGTGTGTAATGTGGGATTTGTTGTTGTGTCAAGCAGTGGCAGGCTTCTCTCTTTCAAAATACTGAAACAGGAGGAAATGTGTTACTGGAAGCATTGTTAGTGAATACAAGATACACAGTGGAAAAAGGTTGTTTACACACTGTAGCTGTATCAGTTGTGGAAAGAAGAAGAGACAAGAGACAGCTTGTAGAGGAGAAAAGAAACAGGGCTTTGTGCGCCTGGCCAAAGGGAGGCCTGATCCTTTCCTGTCCGACTGTCCTTTGCCTCGTCTCGTGGTCTCAGGTTCCTTGGTAGGAGCT
The DNA here is from genome assembly GCF_013103735.1 of Etheostoma cragini. Taxonomy (NCBI): domain Eukaryota; kingdom Metazoa; phylum Chordata; class Actinopteri; order Perciformes; family Percidae; genus Etheostoma; species Etheostoma cragini. The sequence goes on along the minus strand of NC_048411.1, from coordinate 13,401,154 downwards.
TAATGGATGGCACAGACTTAGATCAGACTTCTATATTTACTTATTCTGGAAGCTACAGAGTTGAACGGTGGACAGATGTATGTACAGCAGGCATTTGCCTTTAACTTAGTAACTGGGCAATATTGCCGAGTTGAAGAAGAATTGTTGACTGAGCATAATTTTTCTCTAGGTGTCACCTGGGGTTGATGAGGCCTCTCCTTCTTCCACGTTCTCCTTTGAGATGCTTGACATGGAGTCGGTCCCAGCTCCTTATCAAGAAGTGCAGCCTCACTGGTTCTTCTGTCGACGGGCCGATGACAAGACCTCCTGGCTTCCTTTCAGCAGAGAAGACTCTGACAAACTAGAGAATGCCTGCAACACTGGTAAGCATGTGTATGTAATTCACATGTCCATTATACAGTGCATGAACATTATGTTAAAAGTTGTGTGTGAAAAGTAAGAACATAGGGAGTTTGCCAGAAACAGCTGTGAGAAGATAAAGTGTAAAAACATTACTGTTTTTTGCATTACTGCCAACACTGGCCTGGTGCCCAGTAGGGCGCTTTACTCTCTTGATGGGACATGCCAAACGTTAAAAGCAGTTTAACAGATAGTTTCAGGTAGTTTAGTTTCAGGCCCGTTTTAGGTGAGACACGTAATTGATACACATTTTGAAGTTTTACAGGAGTTTTTTTGCTGGGCTGATCCTTTATATCTACTTTCCATTGATGATCAAACACATCCCCCACCCAAAGAAAAATATAAAACAAAACAAAAAACAGTGAATACTTTCCAAATCATAAAAAAATATGACTTTCCACACATTTTATATAAGAGCTCCCTAAACTACAACGTTTTTGTCTTTCTTTTTGACAATATTAGTTTCTCCAAAGCGAGACAGGATGGCAGCTCCCATAGAACATATTTCCATATTATATCAGGAGAGTACACTTATCCTTCTGGTGATGCTGCTGCTGCTGCAGAAGTCCAAATCCACCGAGCAAAAGTAACAACATAGTCCTGAGGGTAAATTCTGAGTCAACAGACTTAAGCCCAAAAAGGAACTACTAATAACACTGCTTGTACACACAACAACCATCTTTCAGAATCACTGTAGTCTTATTCCCATAAACATTGTCAGATCTGAAGCACAGCACGAGCAAGTATGTTGGATGTCCTCATAGAACCTTTGCTTGAAATTCACTCTTTGAAAATTGTCTCATAAACGTTTGTATCTGCTTGTGTATGTGTGTGTTTGCTGTGCAGTAAAAGACGAGGAGGACGAGGTAGTGATTGCTGTGGAAGGAGAGCGGTACGACGTACATGTCAAGGAGAGGAAGCGCTTTGCTGTGTACTGGGAGCAAGGCCCCACTGCAGTCCGGCGCTGTACCTGGTTCTATAAAGGAGACAAAGACACCATTTTCATGCCTTACCCTGAGGACTTAAGCAAGAGTCTGGAGGTAGTCTGACATTGAAGCTGAACCCTCACCTCCACACAGCTCATTCCTACAACTTCTGACTTGGATTATCTACCTAACTTTGCCTGTTCCTCACTTACTCTTTCCAAATCTGTTGGTCCCCCTCCCGTCCTAAAATTGTTTTCAGGAGGCCTATATGATAGCAGTGACCTTGAACGAATGGAAGAGGAAACTGGTGTTTCCCAGTGGAGAGACTGTCATTTTACACAATCCAAAGGTAAGGCCTGCTTTTAAAATATCACTATCTGCACTATAATTAAATTCACAACTAAGCCCCACCATGGCTTTTCTGAGTATATCTTAAATTAGGGACATTGTTTCCTTCTAACAAGCCTTCTCATTAATTTCCCTGCTCTTCTCTCAGCTAATAATGCAGTATCAGCCAATGGGATTGCAGGATGATTGGGTGTCCTCCCCCTCGGAGCAGACCCGGCCTCAAACAGTCAAAAGGGGAGTGGACAACATCTCTATAGAAATACCTGATGGTATGTGTGTGTATACCACTAAGAAATATACTAAAATATAATCTCATTTAACAAAGTATTATCTACAATTGACATATATTGCTGTGTGTGTTCTCAGGTGAACCAGAAAAGATAGACCACCTTGTCTTTATGGTCCATGGCATCGGCCCTGCATGTGACTTGCGCTTCAGATCCATAATACAGTGTGGTAAGTGTGATTGTTTATGAACGTGTGTGTGTGTGTGTGTGTATACTATACATATATTTATGTGTATGTATATCTCATTTTCTCCTTTTCTCACTTCAGTAAATGACTTTAGGAGTGCTTCCTTGTCCCTCCTGGCCTCTCATTATAAGCATGCCCAAAAAGATGGCCAGATAGGAAGAGTGGAGTTCCTCCCAGTCAACTGGCACAATGCTCTTCACGGGGATGCTACTGGTGTGGACGAGTAAGTGTGGAGAAAACAACATGCCTCTGTACAATACTACTAATGTCTCCGATACCTGTAGAAATTTGTCAAACTGTGTCTTCCCTCCCTTCCCCTCCTTTTCCAGGGACATCCAGAGGATCACTCTACCCAGCATCAGCAGGCTGAGACATTTCACCAACGACACTCTGCTGGACCTGTTTTTCTATAACAGCCCCACCTACTGCCAGACCATAGTTGACACAGTGGCCTCAGAGATCAACAAGCTCCACACCCTCTTTAAACAGAGACACTCAGAATTTAAAGGGGCAGTTTCAGTAGTAGGCCATAGCCTGGGTAAGACATGTGCAACCACCGAAACACACACAGTCACAATCCATTGAAATGCTGAATTTCAACTTTTCCTTTGTCTCTGGTTTCTTAGGTTCACTGATTCTGTTTGACCTGCTCACCAATCAGAGGACTGGATCAGAAGCCAGAGAGGGGGTATGATGACATCCACTGTAAAAGATAACATCAGTGTCCAGATAGTTTTTGTTTCATATTTTTCTAAACATAGATAAGAACATCAACTTTACTTTCTCTCCCTTCCTGTGCTTTAGGTGCCCTCTGGTGAGCCCTTTCATCTGAACTGTGACACGCTGCAGCAGACTTTGACCAGACTGGGCCTAGAGCAATACCTTGATACACTGCAGGCAGAAAACCTAGACCTGGAATCACTGGTAACACACACACACACACACACACACACACACACAGGAGATACAAATTCAAGTGGGATGCATAGATCAAACTTATGGATCTTCCGTTTTAGGCTCTTTGCCAGGACAGTGATCTTAAAGATATAGGAATTCCTCTTGGACCTCGGAAGAAGATCCTGAACTACGTCAGGAGGAAATGGCTTTCAGAGGTTGGACGGCCTGAAACTATACTGGGTTTTCTTGTTTTGGAAAATATAACCATTACAACCCTTTTAAGATAATGTGTTTCTTTGGTCTGGATCAAATTTAGTTGGATGGTTTAAATGCATGGTGTTAATACACCTCCACTGTCCATAAAAAGGCCACACCATAATCTGCTCCTTTTTTTGCAAAACAATTCACATGTCTACATATTAAAATTCTTTTTGCCATGTGTATGTTTTTAAACACCATTGATGTGGATTGTCTGATGCTGGCTATATAGGAACTTGTTTACTGTAAACAACAGGAAGAAACAAGCGACAATGTGACTAATTTAATTCATGGCCGGTTCTTCTTTTGCTTTGGGGCTTTCTTTCTAAATGATAGTAGCCATAAAAAGTTCAGTTCAGATGTTGTTAAAATAACTTTATATGTTTCTCAATCTAAATAGGATTGTAAGAGGAGGGCAGCACGCCTGTCACCCGGGTTGCAAGTTCCAGCTCAGGTGACCAACGATCATTCTTCAGGATTGACAACGCAGCAGTCCCAGTTCCACAGGGCGCAGTCTGTCACCAGTGCTGTAGACTACGAATACTTTGACGTCGGCATTGGACAGGTACCACTCATTGACACAGAGATGATAAGTTGTGCTCCGGAGTACCATTAGATAAAAGATTTGATGCATCACCTTCCTGCTTCTCTCCTTACCCCGCTTGCCTGGACAGACTAATGGAGGCATAGCCAAGGGACAGGTGTGTCTCACATGGTGTCCCCATGCTCTCAGGCCTTGTCCTTAGCTCTCTCTACAATCTCACTTTGGCTGTTTCTTTTCTTCTTCACATACAGTCTGCTCTGGTCAGGGAAAACTTTAATTGACTTGAATTATAGTGGCTTTTTCATGAGGAATAGGGTTTCCATGGCTACGTCCCATTGTGTTGTGTTTGAGGCTACCATCTTCGTCCCATCAAGTTGTACAACCCAATACCACACCCTCTGTTTGTGCTCATCTAGTCCTGCATGAATGGTCAGCTCCCCAAGAAATGTTTCTGTGTCTGCATAAATGTGTCTTCTTTGAACAGAACTGTGTTAAAATCATGACAAATTGAAACACACAAGTTTCCCACCCTACCTTACCCTCTCTCCACAGGTATGCATTGAATACCCACAGCTGGCTTTCCAACCTCAAACATTTTTTGCTTTTGGCTCTCCTATTGGAATGTTCCTGACCGTTCGTGGGCTCAAACACATCGATCCTAACTACACCTTCCCAACCTGCAAGAGCTTTTACAACATCTACCACCCGGTGAGTAATCACATGTTTACCTAGTTACCCTTCAGCCACACAACCGGCACTCAGCCCCAAAAAGAGATAGCTCCTGCTTTTATTTGCCACAACCACAGTTTGATTTTTTGTTCCTATATTTAAAAGAAGTGGCATCTATTAAACATTACATTTAATTGACGTTTTCCCTTTATTATTGTGTAGTATGACCCTGTGGCCTACCGGTTAGAGCCTATGATTGTAACAGAGGTGGATCTGGAGCCCATGCTGATCCCTCACCATAAAGGCCGCAAGAGAATGCACCTGGGTCTGTTTCTTTCTCCTTGTCTTTATTTAACAATATTGTGGTCTGGGCTATTGTTTAGTAGGCTTAATGATAATCTATGTTTTTCATTGTCTAATAGAACTAAAGGACAGCTTGACACGTATGGGCAAGGATTTGAGGAACAATGTTTGGGGTTCGTTACGGACAGCATGGCAGTCCTTTGCCAGACCACCGGTTGCTGCACTGACCTCAGTGGACGAAGGGGACACTACAATAAAGAGAGACTATCAAGAGAGACACAGTAGGAAAAGCATTCTTATTTCTGTGTGCGTGTGTGTGTGCGTGTGCGTGTGCGTGTGCGTGTGCGTGTGCGTGTGAGCACAAGAGTGTGTCTAACCCACTTTATGCTTATACTCCCTTCATCCCTCTCTGCATGTTGCCACCCTCCCCTCCCCTCCCCTCTTCTACTCTATTTGGTGGTTTCTTCTGCCCTCATCCCTAACTACTTTACCGTGAACCTCAGCCTCAGCGGCAGTCACACTTTTTGGACTAAAATACTGGAGTGGCCCAGGGCCCTTTATAAGCATTACTTCCAAGGTAAGCCAGGATAGTCACTTTAGGGTTTCTCCCAGTGTATTGCAAGCCTGGTGGCTCAGCTAAGTTGCCCCCCACCAGGCCTAAGCCACTTGGAATGATTTTTTTTAATGAACTTTAAAACATTTTTGAAACTACAGTTACAATGGAGCGGCTTGGTTGGAAAAGTAGACATAGTCATACTGTTTTTAAATCTCCAGTTAGCTTTTAGCACTGACTTAACGTAGTGTTCTTTGGAATCTGTGTTATAGTTTTTTTCACGATTCCGTGCATGATTCTGTTATCACAGAAACTTTTGGACTCTCCATTTATGCTGCCATCAGTCTTTGAACGGCCCCAGCCGTGCCCTAGTAAAAAAAAAAAAGACACTTTCCACCGGGCTAAACTACTTTTCTGGGGGAAACCCTGCACTTGGCTGGAATGCGAGAAATGGGTAAAGCTAGCATTTGTAGCTTTGCAATCTGGGTTTCTGTTGAAAACCTATACAAACTTATCTTTCTTTCTTGTTTGAATCCACAAAAGTCAATGTGCACGAAAGAGGTTTCCTGTTTTAGTGGTTAAAACTATACTCACAAAGAGCAAATTTTATGTCCGGTATGTTATTATGTCCCCGGGCTCTTCCTACTCCTGCTCCTCCATCCCCCAAGCCAAACTGCACTTCTACTAATATGTCATCAACTCTACGTTCAACATACTGACAGCCTCTTCAGGCCCTTCCCTTCCTCTCCTAGTCGGGTATGGCAGCAGTTTGGTGACCACCCGTCTCATGCCATCCCGGCTGGTGCCGTATCCAAGTTTTGACTTTTTAAAATAAAAGCTTGTGTCTTGTCCGCTATGTCCTCGTACTGTGTTTTGAACTAAACCGTATGAAATAGAGATTGATTATCACTTATTTTGTTGGTATCCGTTGTTGTATAATCAAAATATTACACTTGAGGAGGCTACACTTCAGTGATGCGCCTTTCAGACCTTGACTTTAAACCCGCTCTCTTAAACCCTGTAGGCTACGGCTTAAACAAACGTCCACATTACACGCTGATGTGGTGTTAAATGTTTTGTGATTTCAGAAAGAAGGAGGTTAACCAATTATTTTTTGTAAATATATAAATATTTTTAAATATTTTTTGTTTGTCAAAATTATAGAATAACATTTTTTTAGCCTATAATGAAATATTGGTTAACCTCTTCTTATCTAAATTTTTTATATCAGATCCTAATGGGAGGCATGAAAACCTTTTTATTTTAGCCTACTCTTCTGTGCTCTTATATGTTACATTGTAAAAGTGAATTAATTTTAGTATAATGTGGTTGGCTTCATGGTTGAGCTATATTTGTTTCACTTGGCATATGTTTTTATGTTATGCTTGTCCTTTGTTTTGACTGTTATGAATTAGCATATAAAGTATTCATAAAAACATCTGAATTTAACGTTCAACAGGCCCAGGCATGAGGAGGACATGAGACGGGAGGCATGAAATTGGAGGTCCCATTCACTGCTGAAAAAATAATTGTAATCATTAGCATGATTGCCGTACTGTTTAGTTCAAAAACACCAATGTATGAAGGCATAGTGGACCAGACGCAAGCTTTTGTTTTGAAAGGTCGAAGCTCTGGGAAGGCACCAGCCGGGAGGGCTTTAGACGGGATGGCTGCTGCCATACACTCTTGTCCTCTCCTGATGTTTGTTGTGATTGGTTGGATTTATTTATTCCTTCACTGATTGTACACATCAGAAGCCACTTGAGTAACGCCCATGGCACACTCGTATGTGCTAAACAAATAGGATAAGCTGAATAGTAGTGATCACAGTTGTTTTGTTAACAAGACTAGTTCAACCAGCAGGTGATGTCATTCATCAGTATCAGGTCACCTGCATGTAGCTACTGTAACTTCTACTACTATTGGCTAGAGTACATGCACATACATGTCCTGCACTTTTCCACAGCACCTCCAGTACTTAGTCTGTCAGTTCATTAAATGTGTCACAGGGAACACAGCTGCTGTTAGAACAGACTGTACAATTTAATTTTCCCTTTTAAAGAGGACTCATATCTTTTGATTTACAACCTTCACTTCAAGTATAGTGGCGCAAGATCCCAAATGCGACTCTATAGGATGTAGTTTAATGTAGTAATATTTGGGTCTTTTAATTTCAGAATTACAAGCCACTAAAGCAGAGTTAGGTTGTCATAAATAGTCATTAAAAATGTATGAGATGCAAGCAGCCAGCAGTTTAGAATTCATCAGTGGTGCATTAGGTCTTAGAGGAGAGCCCTTGTGAGATCACGCTTAAACAACAGCACATTTGTAACATACCGTTCACTCGTGGCCCCACCTTACTGACATTTACTCATACCTGCACCTATGGGTAAACACGTCAAAGGCAAAACGTGATGACCATTATCTGATCAGTTCTGGTTTTGCCAAAAAGTCTGAATTAAAACAGACTCTTCTGCTGGCTATTGTCTTTGTTTTTGTTGTTTGCCTCATTTTGAATTCTTCTCCTGCAGGAGTGTGTGAGGAGACAGAGTCCTCAGTGTCAGCAGGGCAGACGGAGCAGCCTGAGATTAAAGTGGGGATGTTGAACGGAGGACGAAGGATCGACTATGTACTTCAGGAAAAACCCATCGAGAGCTTCAACGAGTACCTGTTTGCCATCCAGTCTCATCTTTGTTACTGGTGAGGAACAAAGATACTGTTGCGTTGGACAACAGTAATTGTGCTCTTTTGTATTAAGTGTTCTCGATATTTTTTTCTTTGTTGTATCCCTTTTTACTTTTCCTGATTTAGATTTTTACCCCCTCTCTGTCTGTTAGGGAATCTGAGGATACTGCTCTCCTGCTGTTAAAGGAGATCTACGACAAGCAAGGTGTGGCCTTTGAACAGCCACAACAGTAATACAGTTTGTTGAATCTAGCCTTGCTTTTTAACATGACATTAACCTGAAAGTGAGAAAATGAAGGACAGCTATTGGAGCCGGAGGCTGCCTAATCTTCTTCCAGAATGCCTTCCTTTCTCGGTGTTATCTGACCGCCTCACCCTCTCCTCCCTTGACACTGGAGACTGTTTGGCTGCGGTCAACCTTTATTTGAGGATGGGGGGACTTCTTGGTGCTGCCTAATCTCCCATTGGAGAACTGGGTTTGGTGTCTGATAGTTGTTTCAAATCCACCTAGACACCTGTGTCATGCTTCTGATTGCACTTGTCTTTATTTTTTTGTCATTTTTTTTTTACTTTGCTTTAAACTTTAGTTTTACAACAGATGTTGACATATCATGCATACAGCTGCAGCTGAATAATATTGAAACATAATTATCATAAATCATGATAACCAGAAGACACTTGTAGTACTTGTTCAGATATGGAAAAAAAAGACATCAAGTTGTGTATCAAGTAATTTTATCACATTGGATTACAAACTGGAATTCAAATGGAAATGAAAACTAACATAATATCATAAAGTGTGTTCATCAGGGCATCTCTGTCTGACCCTTTAAACTTAAAGTTGTCTTGACCAAGGAAGCTCTCCCTCACCCCTGATTTCCACCAACTGCGAAACTGCTGTGGATCGGCTCCGCTGCATGTTGGCTTCGTGCTCCGCCGTCCTTTAATACCCATCGGGTCCAGATTTGTGGCAGAACGGCTGCGGCCATGACTGGCGGCAGAATTCACGAGCACCCACTAGATCTCAGGAATTCATGTATAGTCGCCAGTATAACGAGATGTAGGTTCTATAAGCAGAACCACAAAACCTCTGACTTGTTGACTTCAGGCCTGTCTCCGCTCATCATAACATTTTCAAGGTGTAGTGCAGGGAAATATGATCCGACGTGAGCATGGTGAATTTTATTTTGAAAATGTATCGGATGTTTTATTTTGTTTCTGTGCTCGACCTCAAATCTGCCCTGTGCTGAATTGCTGAGGAGCTCTCCGGCATCCGGCAAAAATAGAAGCTCTAGGTATCTGCTCCGGAGGGCTGCGGATGGCCCGTGCTGGGACGGAGTTGGAACTTAGCCGATCCGCAGTCAGTCAAAATACACACATTGACTTTAATGGAAAGCTATTGACTCCGCCACCATTCCGCAGTTGGTGGAAATCTAACACCTTACCTTTATAAATAAGCAGCTCCGGTGGTTTCATTTGGTTGACTATAAAGCATAAAGATTCTGAAGGAACATGAAGTTTGATATTTTGTCTCCTGGCAGCTCTGTTTTTTTGTCAACATTGAGGCCACTTAAAACCCAAAGCTCCTACTCTTACATGTGTGCAATATAACATTTCATGGGTGTAGTCCTGTACTGACACCGTCATTCAAAGGGAAGTACGTTCATCTTGCCTTCTGGCATAATATTTAATTTTTCACTTTTAATATGTATTTCAGTTTGATCATGTCTATACCTGTATCTAAAAGGAGATGACCATTTATGTCAGAAATAAAGTAGGGAGATGCAGGTGCTTGAATGGACAAGCCGGTTGTGTATGAAGGTACTGTATGTGTGTGTGACTATAGTATTTATTTTTTATCCTATAATATGATTAATTCCAAAAGGGAGTGGCGTTAGACATTTAAAACTTGTATTATTTAAAGGTGCACTATGAGTTCCTTAATTTCTTCAGCGCGATTTCAGTTTAGTCTACAATCGTAGTCATCCCCTCCCCTGAACACACTGAAAAAGCCCGGTCTCTTGGGACAACACAGGAGTTGTAGACATCAAACAAACACTAGAGCCACAGGATAAGCAACAAAACGCTCACGGCAATCCGCGGCAAGATTGTTGGGGGGGGGGGGGGTTAGTGTCAGTTAGTCATGACAGTTAGAGAAACATGGGGGGAGGGCCAAGCTTGCTCTGTTTTGTTATGAATTCACGTCAACAGAAGTGACCAAGCAGGATCTCATAGTGCACCTTTAAGGGCCAAATGGTACATGTTTCTTTCATCGGTTCCTTTGTATGAAGCTATTGGAAAAAAAAAATCGTATTGCATGATCAACATTTTGCATGATCAACATTTTATGTTCCTGACCTTATTCTTTGGTCCAAAAATGTTCATAATTCTCATGAATCCAGCAATAAGAGCGTTGTCACATTGAAAGCCTGATTTAAAGGAGCGTGATGTATAGATTATATTGAAAATATGTTTCAAAGCATATACATTTATTTTATATAAAATATACCCAACAAATATCAATATATCATTGTTAATATTAAATATTACAAATCTGCACCGTCAAGCAACATGGGGTCCAGTCTATGCACTGTCAGGGCACTACTGCCCCCAACGCCAAACCTGTACCCTGTATCTCAGCCCTCTGGGGGGAACATCCGCACAATGTGAATACCTTCATGGTGTTCCTTTTTCTTCCTTTAGAAATGCACATATGCAACTTACATTGTTGCCGTTACTACCTTGAACGTCTTCATTGTGCTTGTTTCTGAAATGTTTGGATGTGTCTAAACACAGAAAAAACAGGACTTAATGGTGTCTGGCTCTTCTCCCTTACCAAACTGTTTTGCACTTGATACTAAAATGTTGATGCATACCAAAAAACAAATCCTTTCTGAATACATACACAATGATATGGTAACAGGTTGTGTGTGCCATAATAAAACATTACAAGTGTCTTGTTTGTGTTTTTGGATTTCAAAAAAGAATGCTTATTATAAATTATTTTTTAGGATTTGTATCATGTTGACATCATTATATTTCCATGTTCCAGACTGCTAAACTCTCAGCACAATTCCCTTTCACTCATATATTATTACATGGATGCAATCTTCACGATTAAAGTGGCAATCCTGAAGATTTAAGTCCTCTGGTTGATTACAAATTTACACACAAATTATTTGAGTGAAAACAATCAAATTGTGCTCTATTTCTATGGTTTGGACTTTGGTGTTATTGATACTTGAGCTATACGTTTTCAGAATAATTCAATTTTTTGTGTAGACTTTACAATGAGGAAAACTGTAATGCAGGTTTTTTTGTGAAGATTTCATGCCAGACACCGTTTTATAATACTGCAAATAATAATATAATATCATATACATGAATATAAATATTCATATTAGTGGGCCACGGAGTCAATCACCTCTGTGTACATCCTTCTTTGATAAATGGTGACTTAACAGACATCTATCTAAACAAAACAAGGGTTGTCACTTTAAATTCTCAAATGTACAACTTCAACGTCTAGCCCCACGTTACTATGGCGAATAACCCAAGCATGCGCAGTCGTGTGGAAAACAGCATCACTTGCAGGGGTTGAATTGACTGGCAACTTTGGACAACAAACATGAGGCAAGTGTTTTTAAGTTATTAGTCTGGGTTATTTGCTATATTGAATAATTGTTCATATAGCTATGTATTCGTAATTTGTGGCGCTAACACGTTAAGCTAGCAAGTGGTCAGAGTAACGTTCATGTACTGTCAGTACATGTCTGTACTGACTAAAAAGTTAGGCTACATATTCATACCAACATTTGGTAAACAGTAAACTACCTACTATGCCAAATGCTCTTTTTGAGCGCTTTTTTGTGAATGAAATGTTATAAAGGTCCTTCAGAAATTAGGACATCCATAGTAGGCCTACGACTCATGTGATACATCTCAGTGGGAGGAAGTTATGCACTTAAGCCTCTGAAAGGCGGGCCTGTGCTGGGCACCTGCCTGACCTGACCCACCATGCTCTGAGGGCTTTTAGCCATTTGATCCATTTTAACAGGACGGGACAGGCTTGAATCAGGAGGTATGATTTCCTTCTTTAATCATTACAAGGCTCTGCTGTAATGACACTCAATATGATTAATGGACCAGTGGAAATCTCTTACACTGTTGGTTTAACCGTGTGTGTGTGTGTGTGTGTGTGTGTGTGTGTGTGTGTGTGTGTGTGTGTGTGTGTGTGTGTGTGTGT
>NC_048411.1:13360186-13387686 GCF_013103735.1 Etheostoma cragini | reverse complement strand
TTTTAGCAGCAGCTTTTGTAGTTACAACTGTAAAGAGAAATTGCTGCCGCCTGCTATAAATTATGTAGTTGTGACCCAAATTCTAATGTGATATTTTAATAATGATACATGCAGTACAATTTTTTTTCCCCCACAGAACAAGTATAGCACAGCTTCCTGTTCTTATTCTTGCATTTGGCATCCTTTAAGTACTGTGTGATGTATGAAGCCTTTCATCTTGTCAAAATGAAGGGAAGGGGAATGAAGATGTTGTTGCTGGGGCATTTGTCACAACTGAAAAGAACTAAACCGCCCTGCTCCCACTTCTTCTTTTTCTTTAATCCTTTTTAACATAGAGTGAGTCTTTTACTTTGTCCTCCCACCTGATCCCATCAATGCTTTATATCTTAAAAGCTTCCGGAAGCCCCTTGTAGTGGAACACTTTCTCTTGACACACGTAAATGTGCAGGCCTATTCAGCCCGTCTTTTCTTACATGTCGTTGTGTTCACTCAGTGATTCAAGTCATGGAGAACAGTGGTTAATATGAGAAGCAGTGTTGCCGTCTACCGAAGCAGATGTTGTTTTGGAGATGGCAGGAAAACAGCGAGTGACAGAAAGGCAAGGACGTGAGAACTCAGACGGACTAACACTGAGACAAAGCCATGTTTAAGCATCACTCATTGTTATCACATGAGCATACTGTAGTGTTCTGCATCTGTGTTTGTGTTAGGGCTGGTGGGGGTTGGAGTCCTCCCTGTGGGAAAACTGGAAAGCCAACCAGTGCCGTGGGATCTCAGTTTTTGGCTTCTGGTTTAATTTTAGTTGGCTTAATCATTCGTTTCATGTCCTAACTGGAGCAGTCTTGGATGAACAGTAGACTTCCTGTTCTCCAAAACCCATAAACATCCAGACTGTTCTTCATTTGGGAAGAGCCAGACCTGCATTTGGAACTCATTTCTTGCTGCAGTGGTACAAATTCCACCCAGTGTAGGCTGAAAAACTTTGCTAACCTTTAGAGAGACACACATTGTAAGTACATGAAGACAAGCGCAAAATCTGTGGATGTCCCTTTTTTAATTATGCATAAACCTATGCTGACTAGGCTTGCCAGGATGAAAAGGAAACTCACCGCTAAATCATGTTGAAGTTTATCACTAAAATCTGTCATTTGCTCAATATCGTTACAGAGGATGTATATTAAAGTACATTGCAATAAAATCAATTGTATATGGAATATCAAAGGGAAATTAAATCCACTTGAATCTGATTTAACAGGCAAAGATAATGAATGGAAGAACAGTAGAGGGTAGAACAGTAGGGGGTGTGTTATCTCACTGCTCTGTGCGTGCATGTGTACAATGTACATGCACTGTTGTCTGGGAATTGTATGCTCTTGTGTCCCTGTAGTCAAGAACAATAGATCAGTTGGTGTCTGTACATGACTCCCGTTGGGTAAACCCTTCTCTCTTTCTCCCTTGTTCCCTCGTTCTTTCTCTTTTGTTTATCATGCCTCTATCAGTTAAGCTATTCTTGTCTACTGTAGCACGGCGATGGGCCTCGGCTCTATTCTGTCATACTCTGTCAACTCCATGCTAGATTTCTGCTCGAATGGCAGCTAATTGGGTGTTCTCTATTTAAAATGCAGATATATCAGGGATGTAAAAACAGTTATGAAGCATATCAAAGATGTTCTCTTTATATTTATTAATAGTAGGACTGCTGTGTCCTGAATAATGCCACATTGTCACAAAGCCAACAAAAGATATAAAGTAAATTCAGCATTGCTACCTACCTTCTTTGTGTCCTGTGTGTTGTGTCTATACGTATGTTTTCATAGTGTAGGCTAATACACGTGTGACCCTTTCCCAAATAGTTGCCATGGTGAAACCTACAGTCTTACAGTCTATGGATGAACTACAGATCATGTCAACTCTTTTTAAGCTACCAGAGGAGATGTCAGACATGTTATGTATCTTTCTCACTTTCTTTCTCTCACATCTTTTCTTCCCTCAGCTGGTTTTGTCTTCTTTGTTCTTCCTGGCATTGTATCCCAGAAGGGTCAGTTGAATTGATGGTGCTGTTAATGCTGCTATATGTTAATTAGTTTGGTTTTGTCTGAGGGATCTGGCTGAGAGTCCAATAATGGCCACTAGATGGAGCCATAGCAAAGAAAGAGCTAACAACTATGAGCCAGCAACATTATTTTCTTTCACTTCTTTTTTTTTTTTTAGATAATTCTTTTGAGCCATTTCCGACTGAAAGAAATAAGACAGCTATGGAAGGGGCGAGAGAGAAGGGGGGAGAAAGAAGGGGAAGTCATGTGGGAAATCGTCACAGGTCGGACTTGAACGCTGGACCCTCTGTGTGAAAGAATAAACCTCTATATACTGGCGCCTGCTCTACCAACTGAGCTATCCTCGCAACAGCAATATTCTCCTTAGATTAGCTAGATGATGTAAGTCATCATCAGGCAGAAAGACGGGCAGACAGCCAGTCCATCTGTCTGTTGAAAAACGTACTGATTATAATACAATACCAACAGCTGACATATGATTATTGAATATACTGTGTGTATATATATATATATGTACACTCCCCCTACTTGTATCCCCACATAATGCCTCTTTACATTCACATGTACACATGGCCACATATTTATACATGGCGGACTGTGTAGTCACACCAGAACATTAACTTTGTTTCATTACAAATATATTTTGTGCAGCGTCTATAGAAACCAAACAATACTGGCTCTACATCTACACATCCGGTGTCAATTTTTCAGCTGTATTCTCTACTACACAAGAAGAAATTAGTTTGAAAAAAGGGTTAGGGTTACCAACAGTTCCTGAAGTATTTCAGTCAGGGAGGATCAAGCTTATTAGTATTATGTGTGTTGTACTCTATTATTTTTTGAACAACCTGTGTAACTAGTTATGCTAACTAGAACAGTTTGAGTTTACACACAAGACCTGGAACACTGTATAACTAATGTAAATCTAAAAAAGTTTAGTAAGATACTCTCATGTTTATTACATTGCAAGTTTGTTGTTTGGCATGTGTATTGTGTAAATGTTGATCAAAGTAGGAAATATTTTTGCTTTATTGTTGCTTTTTACATTTTTTTTTTTATGTAACTTGTAAATGAAACAGAGTTAGTGCCCAAGTCTAACATTAAAAGTATGGAAGCTGCAATTACATGCCACAATAAGACAATGTTGGACAGGCAACATACTGTGACATCTCCTAGCAGCACTGGGTATAGAAATAAAAAATATGTCAGGATTCAAGAAGAATTGTGTGGATGGTAAAAATAAAAATGGCTCATCCTCTTGGGGCCTGCGCTGTGGTCTTTCCCTGCAAATCCAACCATTAGTGTTTTATTTCATTGTATACAAGTTTTCCCAATGGTGCTAGAGGAAGGCCCGACGAAAGCTGCAAATTGAATGTAAATCAACCCATTTGTTTTAAGAAAACTTGTTATGAACCAAATTGTGGGTCAGGGGAACTGATGACCTGATGGTGCTGCTGGACAAAATGTCAGGTTTGTGACCTTCTGTCATCTTACATTGGATTAAGTAAGAGCAGAGATCTACAGTCTGTGATAGTTGAGAAGCTTCTCTGGTTCCCTCTCAGTGTGTATACACACACACACACACACACACACACACACACACACACACACACACACACACACACACATAGTTATCCAGTATCACATCACCTCTGTTGTGGCTCACAGACATGTTTATCATTGCTGATTTATTCTTAGCTCATAACCACACATGCTGCGATCAGTCAAAATGTAATTAATAATTAAGGATGTGCATTCTTGCTGGATTAACTGACGTCAAACACTTAATAGCCGAGGGTTGGTGTCTGTCTGTTGTGTAGTATGTCCTCTGTTGTGTGCTAAGATGGCTGCTCTAGATTGCATATGGGTGTACTGTATGTGTGGGTTTGCCACTGTTTCACTCGTTGCTATTTGTGGTTTCAAGGTATTACATAAGAGCAGATTTTTTTTCCCCCTCTCTCTGTTTTTCTTTTTCTCTGTCTGTGGTTCGTTTCTCCTCCAGGGAGAGAGTCAGGGATATTCCCTCTCTGTCCACTTCTGCATGTTGTCTCTCTGTCTGCATAAATACGTTGTGTTTTTTGTTTGTTCTATTCTATGTCCAGAGGTAAATTTACAACCTCAAGTTGTAGCAAAGTAAACAGTTTGTGCAACAGGGCTTTTACTGCTTTACCTTGTAAGGTTTTGGCAGATCATGTCCACTGCAAGACAGACAGGTCTGTCCTCTCAGCTGTACTGACTGACAGATTAGAAAACAAAGGAGGGGAAGGAGACAATGTCTGGAATGTTTACTAAAACATTTCCATTGCATTTCATATTTCAGTCCTACCCAAAAACTCACTCTCTCTTCTCATGCTTGTTGTATCTCTGTCTCTCACTCCTCATTTTTAATTAATGCTGTTTTCCATCTGTCATGCCTCTAATTTGCCCCAGTTTTCCATCCAGCTACTACAGATTGAACAGAGCGTCTTTCTCTGTGTTCAACAGTGTGTGACATTATTTTTGAGTGTGTTCGTTCATGCACTCATCTATCTGCCCGCCTGCCTCTGTGGTCCAGATCACAGTCATCAGTGGTAAAGCTTCTGCCTTTCATTTCATGATTTCACATGTGAGCAATAAACAGCAGGAAAGAACCTCAAAGTGCAAATAACAAGAAACACAACTCTACTGCTTCCCTTTTCTTTCCCTGCTCACCTTTTTCACAGGGACTGAACCATGAAAGATCTTGTGTGTGTATGTGTGTGTGTGTGTGTGTGTGTGTGTGTGTGTGTGTGTGTGTGTGTGTGTGTGTGTGTATAAATGTGAAAGCATAGACTTAGAGTTATATAAGCCATCCATGAACAGCCTTAGAGACACATGTGTGTGGAAATTGTGTGTATAGAGTGATCAGACCTATCCTCCAAATGGCTTTTCTGTCGGTCTGATGGGTAGTTGCACCACTACTGCTGAATCTAGGTTTGCTGTATTGATTAGTGTGATGTCTGACCTAGATGTTTCCAGTGAACAATAGATCCTCTGTTGGTTTGGTCACACAACATCATGGAATTAATGGATACATTTCCAGTTCACATCTTATCTTTTGTTTGTGTGGATTATAGTATTCATACAGGGTACATTCTTAGTCTTTCTAAAACATAATTTTGCAACTTTGTAGCACTTTATTCAACAGGGAATATAGGCATAAATATTCTTTAGTTTTTATGTCCTTTCTCACAGTCAAACACAGCCCCCGCCTGGAAGTAGCTAAAAAAACAACAATTAAAGCAACATCAAAGCAATTTTCCTCTTTGGTCCCCCTACAGGTTGGAAGCAGGATAGTCCATTACTGCTGTTGTATGTCTCATTCGAAGTACAGATCCCCTACACAATCTGGCAATCCTGCATTGTGAGGTTATAGCCGGCAGAGGGCCGCAAAGCAAATGCAGAAGTGCCGTTCACCCTGTTACAAGTTGATGAACCACTTAAACGATTTTGGAAACATTATTTTAAGATACAAAAGAATTTTTGGTGTTTCCTTAACAACTCAAATTTCCAAATTTTCCATCTAGCATGCCTAGACTATTACAATGTTGTACGCTTTTTATCCAATCCCCATCGTTAGGCTCATCATTTCCTCCCTTTCCTCCCCTGTTCTTTTTTCAGCTACTTTTTCTTAAAGAAACAAATGTCTGGTAGTCTGTCTGTCCCAGAGAAATTGGATGCTTCTTTGTCTCTTAAAACAGGAAGCATTGCCTCTCCTCTCCCCCGCTCTCCCCTCACAATCAGCAAACCCTGACAGAATTGGGGAGAGGGGGAGGCAAACTCCTGAGAGCGAGTGAACACATTAGCAAAGGAGCAGGGTGAGCCGATGTCTGTTAACCAGCTGATCGTCCTCCCAGAAGTAGAAGGAGAGGGAGGGGGGAGGGGACCAGAGGGAGGAGTGACTACTGATGCTCCAGTAATCTGCACAGTGTGAGTCAGGGCTGTGTATAGCAAAGCAGAAACAGCAGCAGTGTGAGACACGTTTCCCTCTCATGAGCGTCAACAACACAGAAGAGCAGAATGAGAAAGCTGAGCGGCAAGAGGAGGAAGTGAGCAAGCCATATAGAAAGCAAGACAGGCAGACGCTGACATTAGGAGCGAGAGAGGCAAAAAGACAGATCGACAGCTTCTTTTTGAGAGTCTACTTTTTGAAGTAAAAAGGACCATGGACGATCACTGGACCTGATGACAGCAGTGACGATCTAACAAATTCAGTAGAAGAGGAAGTTTCCTATTACATTTTGGAGGTGGCAGCCGGTTTCAGACTCGACTTGGTGCAGGGATGTCCTGGTTGTCTCCGGTCCAGTGGGCCAAATGGACATGGTCAGCAGTGACTGGGGGTGCAGGGGACGAGGGGGAGCCCAGACCCAAGGATGGCGTAGAGGAGAAGTAAGAGGGTTAGGCCACAATGTGTGTGTGTGTGTATGTGTGAGAGAAAATAGAGTGACAGACTTATGGTTTAATTATTGTGTCTGTACAAGAAAAAAAGAGAGGATGTATGGAAAAGAAAGAGTGATTCTCTGTATTTGCTTCAGTTTAAACAGCAGCATATTGATTGTGTGTTTGTGTGATGAATGCAGATTCCTCTGAGTCATACTGACAGGTGGTGGATATATACACACAAAGAGAGCAACACACACACAGTGGTATAATCTTGGATTCTTTCCTATGCTGTGGATCCCAGTGGCTTGGTCATGCTGTCATTGGCTAAAAACAGATTCTTAGTCAAAATACAGACTCAAACTTCTGTTTTGCACTATAATGTTTCTTTATGAGGCACCAAACTCTGAGGATATGATTGTCTAGTGTGTGGTTGTGTGTGTGTGTGTGAGTTTGTTTGTTTGTTTGTCTGAAGGCTGTTTGGCAGTTGGGGAACAGTTGCTCAAAGTTGGGGGAAGGGATAAAAAACATAGTTTCCAAAGCTTTTTATTCTTTTTCTGTCCATTTCTAGTTTCTAAGTAACTATCAAAGATTTCCATCACTTGGATGTGTGTGCGTGTGCGTGTGCGTGTGCACGCAGGGTGGGTTTGTATATAAGGATTGGCTCTGGCTCCAGAGCGCGTTGATGTGTTTGTGTGAACTGGTATCAGAGATGGAGTGTGGTTTGGTATTGGCACCTAGAGCTTTGCTCCTTCTTGTGCTGTTTTTCATTAGTGTGGACGTTTTGATGTGTGTTTAAGTGGCTGGGAATGCGCGCACACAGACACACACACACACACACACACACACACACACACACAACTACACACACAACCACATAAACTCTCCCTCTCAATGTCTCTCCCTTCCCTTTTGTCTCTCCACAGTTTGGGCATAAATTTGTGCTGGGTGTCTCGGCAGCTGACACAGCAGACCAAAAGACTGTGTGTGTGTGCGTGCGTGTGTGTGTGTGTGTGTGTGTGTGTGTGTGTGTGTGTGTGTGTGTGTGTGTGTGTGTGTGTGCGTGTGTGCGTGTGTGTGTGTGTGTGTGTGTGTGTGTGTGTGGAGTCTGGGGGTACACAGTGTGTCCTTATTGAGGGGAAAGGATGCAGGTGGCCTTCTTGGACTTCACTTCCTCTCCTCCCCCTTCCTCTGACTTCCTTTTAAAATAAAAGCAACTGGTTTATTTTGAGCTGCTTTGAACTCTGAAATCTTTTTAGAAATGATTTTAAACTGCAACACAATCAGAGCTTTCATTGTTTCATTTGTATCATTAAGTAGCTGTTTGGAACATTAATATGTAGTTATTTCGACATTTTTAATGCCTAATTGTTCTCAAAGACAGTACACTGTTGTTCTTATAACTTTAAAACTCGCAATGTGATTTTTTGTTTTTTTGTCACATGCTGTAAGTCACTTTACAAGAATAGTTCTTTTTTTTCTAGATCATATTTGTCAGTTTCAGCAAATTTTCAATTTTAAACTTGATTTCATCTTTAGTTCTAGATAACCTTTGAAACACTCTGTTGTAGCTCGGACCTCTCTCCGGCTGTTTCTCCCTCTCTCATTTCTTTGTTGTAAATTATGTTTTGTTAAGGTCCTTCCTAAGGCTTGCTTTCTTTTTCTCTCCCCAGTTCAGACTCGGAGAGTACCTTTGAGACCCCAGAGGCAGAGTCACCAGGTGTTGTGAAGCTACTGAGCCAATTGGACAACTCCAACCCCACAGGTAAGATGGCTCAGGTGTTCGGCTGACCCAGGGCTCTAATACTGGTCAAAAACTTTAAATTATGTCACACATGAACAGTGCTATTGGATGTTCTCGGGCGGGGCACAATATTTTGTGAAAATGTATATTGTTTACTTAATTTCTGATCAAATAATTTCTATGTAATTCCAAAAAATGTAAAAATATATATGTACAAAATATTATCTGATTACCTCCAGTCATGCCTGATCAAGCAGGTTTCATGCCATTTTACTTGTCCAGTTTTCAAGAGGTGACTTTAATTTTAGCATAATACTTACACTAATTTATTAAGTGAGATTTACTTAATGTGCAACGCTCCTTTGTGTCACTCTGTTGTTCTTTGTTTATGTTGTTTGCTGTGTCGGCCACAGTGTCATCTTGCCTTTGCTGATCACAAAGATCTTGGATTTGCATACAGTGTTGTATGAAAAGTTAAATGTAAATGAAATAACTTGTAAAACAATCCTGTTAGGCACAGATAGGGTCGGGCGGCAGTACGTTATACTGTGGGGTCTCAAAAATAGCAACGGTATCAGTTGCAATACCATCATAAAAAAAAAATGCAATGCACTTGGATAGGAGACAAGAATTAAATATTAAATATAATTTATGAATGCGTAAAAATGCTTATGTGTGGTTGTCATTATGTAACAGTGTGGAGGAGAAAGAGAGGGGGGGTGGGGAGGGGATAGCAATTTGCACTGAATGACCTGGTCTCGAAGGAGAACACGACTTCTGCAGTGTGGCAGCATAATGAGAAGGGAGAGGTGATTGGTATTCAGTTTCTGCACAATATAGGCACAAGACAACAGTTTGGGGCTGTCTGAGCCTTACATCATCATTTTTAATTAGTCACGGTAACACCATATAAATAGGAGGAGGTTTGATGGTATAAGAATGTGGATGTTGCCCAACTTTAGACACAGACTAGTAAATCGGCTGATAAAGTGGTAGTAGATCTGTTTGAAGCTGCCAGTGAAGCCAACTGCTGTCCAATCCACAGCCCCTCACCCTTCCCCTCCCACTGCCCTGCTTTCAACGAGTACCCCACATCACCATGGTAATAGATCATCTGGAGTGCATCTTTGGTGCTAAAACAAATGCTATTTATATCAGTGAAAACTCTATTTCTCCATCTCCATCAGTTTTCAATGATTGGTCTACGTGTTTTGGATGGCTCAGCTAGCTGAAATCAGAAACGTTTTGATCATAGCATATGGGATGCAGTGCCAGATAATAACAGAGAGATTAATGGGTTTATTATGGTCACATTGTCATGCTGAACAGTCACATGCTCTGTACAAAATCTGGGATAGTTTCATAAATAAAAGATTGACTGTGTGGAGAAACCAATATTCAGGTTCTCTATAATTAGATGAATGGGGGGTTGGGGGTGGGGGGGTGTCACTGTCTGTTCATGGGCATAACAATGGCCACGATCAAACTGTACTGTTAAACTGGGGCGTAGCTGAAACCTTAGACAGCTATTTGTCAACCTATATACTAACTGTTTATCTCTCACTTCCGTCTCTCCTTTTCCTCTTTTTTGTCAGTTTGTGAAACTGTAATAAAGCCTGATGTTGTCTTTGTTGCTAGGTCATGTGGTGGTGTGTACTCTGCAGACTCTCGCATGTCTGGGTGTGGTTCCACTACATCTGTTCTCTTTCTCCAAAGGCTGTGTGTTTTGCCTGAAAGTACCCAGATTTTGAGCAGAAGCTTACATAAACTTTTTTAAATGTTTGATGTAATAAGTCACACATTAGCCGTCAGTCATGAGAAACGATGTGAGAAGCTGTTGCCCGCCAAAGGTGAAGCCACAACGACTTAATTTATGTTGTGTGTAAGTTGAGAAGAAATACAGGAGGAGTTTTATTAGTCTGTGTGGTTGTGTGAGTGGGTGTATTTTTCAGTTACAGAGAGTCCTGTGTTTCAGCAGCAGTGTGACTCAATAGAGACCAGCCTGCTGCTGTGGCCGTTACTAGCAGTTAACGGATGTGTGAGGACGCAGGATGTGAAGGGCTCTGAAAGGAAGCTAGCAGCCATTTTAAGTGTTCTCAAAGGAGAAGGAGAGGCCATCATTTCAAGGTTAAATCCTGCAATGAAAAAAATAAAAATAATTTAGTAGCCACAGGATGGGGTATGTGTTACTGTGTTGGGAAAGAGATGTTGAAGAAAGAATTAAGATCTGCTTGTCTCAGGGTCGGCCCTGCAGTGGTTCTCCTTCTTCCTTTCTTTTTTTCAGTTGCTGTTGGCAAATGCGTCCCACTGAAACTCAATATTGTGGTGTGCCCCAAGGTTCTGTCCTGGGTCCTATTCTCTTTGCCTGGTGTTGTTTGCCTTTGGCCAGATATTAAGTAACTTCAGAGGTGTCACCTATCACTGCTATTTTGATAATATTCAAGTTTGCAACTTGTGTAACCCTCCTGATGTCTTAAAGTGTATATAATTGATATTGTTAGGTTAACAAATGACAATGTGAAAACAAAGTGAAAGGGGTCACTCATAGGGATGAACCTACAGAAATGTACCACCTGAATCGTCAGCTCCCTTTGGTTTGACAGAGCTTTATAGTTTCAGCTCATTGTTAAGTGTTTCTTTTGTTCAGGAGGCTACACCTTTTTTCCTTCCAGACCAACTTTTTTATCTCCTTCTCCAACTGCCTTAGCAAAACATCCCTGGGTCATTAATGTGTGGTCTAAATTTATTAATAAAAATTATTCCGTTAAGCTCTTCATCATGTCCTTGAAAAGGTCTTATTTGACATATTATTGACTATTTACAAATCAATTCAAGACTATTGTAGCTCTTCAGGGTCATTCACCAGCCTACACCAGACATCTACTGCCGACTTAAAACTAGGATAGACTATTTCTAAGGTTGTGGCTCCTAAACTTTGAAACTCTCCATTTGGACTTCGGGCCATCTGTGGACACCTTTTTAAAAAACATCTTAAGAAGACCCACATGTTTAGATTTGCCCTTGGGTATTTTTAAGTTATTTCTATTCATGTTGTTTTCACTATTTTTATTCAATTTAAGTCTGTATTATATGCCTGTTGCCTTATTTTTTCGTTGTGACATTCTGCTTTTGAAAGGTTCTCTTCAGTTAAATACAGTACGTTCTTACTTTTCTTCCCTTTTCACAGTTCTTCCTGATGTTACGAACTACTTTCTGGACAAGAACTCCAACCAGGATGTTGGCCCACCTTCATTCCAAGAGGTTGATTCCCTAAACAACCTCACCGGCTCCCTACCTAACGAGCACAGCTTTGGTTTGGACCAAAACCTCAACCTGACCCTCAGCAGCATATCCAGTCCTGGAGAGGGCCTCTCTCCATCCAGCCCTCTGTCACAGCCTCAGGCCCTCAGGCCCCCATCTCTGTCCGTCCTCTCCCCACTAAACAAACCGGATCCTTTGGAGGTGGATGACGAGGCTCCAGTGACATCTGACTTCAGCCAAGACTCAAACTTGATCCCCAGTCATGACATTCTTGTGGATCCCGACTTGCTTAATGGCAACACGCAAAACACAAAACAGACCTGCGAGTCCAACGGCACAATTACCACGTAAGTAAAACACAAACGCACAAAGGCCTCCTCAGCCATCACCCAGTGACTGAAGCTGAACTAATATAACTGAACAAACAATGCTCTCTCTTAGAGCCGTAGGAACCACAGCACTTTCACAACTAAAGTGTTTTAAACCACTTCTTGGGTACCTTCAAACTTTCTTTCAGCTGTTGTTTCTCTCCTGCACATCCATTCATTTCCTTACCAGTGTTATTATAGTTTTCAATCTTATTTTTTTTTATTGCTATCATTTTATTTTTCGAATTTAAGTTCACTTTAAATTTTTTGTTCACTTTTCAGGATGTTTTTTTTATTTGCTCGAATTATTTCAGATTTATGGTATATCCTCAGTGTTCATAGCTGTATTTTAAACACTCAAATATTTTGTGTTTGCTGGCAGAACTTTGTTTTGAATGTTAAAGTGAAGTTAAAGTGTTAAGCAATGCCCTCTTGTGGCGTTCTTCTGTTATTGCTCCAAAAGAATCACGATTCACGTCTTTATTTTTTTACCAAGAACCACTGAACTACTACACTAAGTACTACACACTCCTCCTTGTTAGAAGAACCATTGTTGCTTTGCAAATTCAGTTTTGTACACAAAGATTATTTTTATTTTTACAGATCATTTTAGTTAAGTAAGTTAAGAGTGGTTTGACAGGGGCAACACAATACTTGTACTGGAGCGAGGTCTTTCAATTACTTAAATTGTAATGAAATATATTTTATAGGCCAATACTACTACTACTAATAATAATAAAAGGCATTTTCTATTTGCTAGTTTTCTCACTTAGCCGCCAAAATATTCATCCTGATTGAAAAGTTTGTCTGGGATTGCCAGATAATAATGTAACAAAAGGGCTGATCCATAATTCTAAATATTTTTTCTTTATGAATCTCCTGCTTGACGTTGGTTAAGAAGTTATGGAAGACTTTAATTTTTCATTAATTTCCATAGTTTTTGTTTTCAACAAGGTTTTAATTTCCAGTTTAAGTAAAACCTCTCACCTGTCTACTTTGAGTCTTATTTTTGACTAAACTATAATAACCCTTCACGCACCTTGTGTTTGAGCTAACCCCCATCCCGTACTCTCCTGTGTCTTTCCTACCTTTTCCTTCCACACCTGCCTGTCATTCTGTTTCCCTTCTCTCTGTGTGGCATCAGGACTGCTGAGAAAGTCCATTTCCTCTGTGTTCTGTTGTAAGTACTGTATAACTGTGTGTGCAGACATGTGTGTATTTGTAACCTCAGTCCTTGCTGTTTTATTTTATATAATCCAGGTCCAGGTTTACTCACATCCACCTGACCTAAATTACAAAGTAGGAGTAGATTTAGAAAGTAGAGGAGAAAGAGTGTTAGTGGAAACCCTTTAAATCCCTCAAATGCTCAGATCAATTGTTCTTGCTCTTATTTCACTTTGAAAATAATCTCTTTGATTAATCAGATTTTTCTACTGCGTAACTCAGCGCTTTAAGCAGAGCATGCAAACTTAGCGCGCACACACAGAGCAGAGTAATGAGATCTGGCTGTAACGCTTTCTGCCTCTCCTGCTTTCCTCTTTTCATCACCACACCTGCCCACATGTACCGACATACAGAATTAGGATCAGGTTAGTGTTGACACTGACGTTGTTATTGACCTTTATTCTCAGGAACTCCTGTAAAATGAAGCCAAACCAGCTAATGCAAAAGGACTTCAGCGAACAGGTAAGAGTTGAGAATGTGTCTGTTGCTCATGTGATCCATGTGATAGTATAAGAATTAGAGAAGTTCTGTACATTTAGTGTGGTTGATTATATTTGTTGCTATTAAAGGAGGACCATCATGGAGAACACGCCACGGACGAGGAGAAGTTGGCGAGCAGTGTCTGTGTCAAACCAGACAAGGATCAAAGCGGTGAGTAACAGGATCAATGAAGATTTTCCTGTTAATGCTGTGCCCAGTTACAGTGCACACTGATCTCGTAGTGAATAACTCCGTTATCAGTGAGGGACTCTACAGTACAGAGTTCAGATAACTGGATGTTAAAGTTTAGACAGCATTCTTTAGCTTCCCTCGGTCAATACCGGTCAATGCCCTACTGTTACAGACACACGCAACATTAATCATTAACCTTCCACATCATTGTGCACTGAAACTTGTGACTGTGTCACAAGCACCATGCCAGTATGGTTGGTTTGCTCAGTTGTTTTGGTGTGATAAAACAGGCACTGTTACACTTGTGGTTTTATTGTTTAAAAGGCATGATGTTATTGTTTTTTACTGTGGACAGACAATTCTTAAAGTTGTACTGGGCTGATATATTTATGAGTTTGAGATATGAACCAACAGCAAACTCAGAAATCTGTCATTGCAAAAGGAAGTGCCTGCCTTGAAAACATCATGCAACATATGTCCTAACTAGTCATTTAGGCTCATTGTGAGTCATAACTAAAGTGTATGCAAACTGCAAGTGGTGAGAGTTTATTTTTAAAGCTAGACTTAAAGGTGCTCTACCTTTTTAAAAAAAATAAAAAATAAAAAAATAAAAAGGTGTGATTTCACGCGTGTTTTAGGCTACAACATTTGTTGTAACCTAAAACACACACGGGGGGGGGGGGGGGGGGGGGGGGGGGCAAACTAGTCTTATTTTGTTTAAAAATACGTCAACAAGAAGTAACGTCACCCAACATCCCTTAGAGCACTTTTAAGCAAAACTTATAATTACACATTTAAAAAAGATAGTATTACACAAGTCATAAAAATACTTCTAACTGATGTAAATAAGTGTTCATGTCTCGTCCTGTAGGCAAGGAAATTAAATTGTTCAACGTAATACTATAATATAGGCCACAGCATGTTTCATCGTAAATTTGTTATTGACACGTGTATAACTTTCTAGTTCCAGACTGCCATGTGTCATCAAACCCCGAGGACTCAGACTGCTGCTCATTGGTTAGTTAACATCCCAATTGATCATTCATGTCATTTCCCCTACCTGTGTTGTGTCAGGCTCACATGCAATCTATTTGTCTATCACAGCCGTACACTCCCATGCATGTGACATTTTCCATCAGTGATTCAACTGCAAAGTTATCCCCCCAGTAACCACTAGATAGGGCTGAAGCTCTAATTTTTAAGTTAAACTAAAGTGTGCTCATAAATTGCAAACTTCCAGAAGTGCCCCAGCATTACAGTGTTTGGTGTCTTTTGCCTGCAATGTCTTCTTCCAGGCTGCGCGGCAATGGTTATGGTTAGGGTTAGCTGCTTGGAAGGCAAAAAAACACCATTTAGCCAGCATTACATTTCACAGTAATGGTCATTTTAGCACAGACTAGATTTAAAGCATGGACTTAAAGATGTAATAGAGTGCCCAGTGTTTGTGTTTAGAGCTACCTCCAGGATTCTTTTCTACAACTGCAGTTTGTCTGATATGATAACTGCACTATGCTGTAGGAGAGCAGGAGGAATTTAGTGTCTGTCACCACGTTTATGTACTCAGGTGACAGATGGATTTAGATTACATTCAGGAGATTAGAATATGACTGTCATAATCCAGGGAAGGACGAAATGAAAGGGGAGAGAGGCAAGGAGGAGAAGAAGAAGGATTGAGACGTGTTAGAACGCCGATTGAAAGGCAAGAGGGGTACAGGGTAAAAAATAAGAATCAAAGAAGAAGAATTCAGAATTAAAGAATTAAAAATGGAAAAAAGGATGAGCAAGAGTCATCATATTTAGTTTATTACAGAATTAAATGTTTCTTTGTTACTTTCTCTCACTAATTGGTATTTTGTAAATAATAACATGAATGGTTTTGCGTTTGCTATCTAAGCAGAAGAATAAAAAAAGTTGCTGCACAGAAAATTAGGCATTTTCTACTTAGAAAACTATTAGAAGACACAATGTTAAACACACAAATGATGAGGAAAACTGGGGAAAAGGTTTTGCTTTAGTGTAAAATGTGTACTTTTATGGCAGTATTGATGATTGCGATGTTATTGTGTTTTTGTAAATAAATATCTTGTACATTCTTGAAAAGTTTATGTAGACTCATCCACCATTATACTATTAGATGTACAAGAAAACCGATTTCCTTCTACCTTCAGCAGTTTGAGGACCCATGCAAGCTGAAGAACAAGTCGGGGGGAAGTGAAATGCAGAAAACAGGAAGTCAGGTCCTGGATTCTATCTGCATCAGTGAGGCAGAAAAACAGGCCGTTCTTACCCTCATTAGGGAGGAGGTGCGCAGTTTTCTCACACTCATCTAACCTGAAAAATGTGTTTGTTTTGTCCTAAATGGATCATGTTAAGGTGTTTTCTTTGAATGCACAGTCAAGGTCTCTTTTCAGATCATCACTAAAGAGACGGAAGCCAGCGACTGGAAGAAAAAGTACGAGGACAGCAGACAACAAGTCAATGAAATGAGGTTAGAAAACGTGCTGCTGCATTCTTTTCACTCAGAAATTACTGTTTGACTTCCGAGGTGGTCATGTGAGGTTTTGAGAGACTGAAGCCTTCTGTCATAAGGTTAAGTAAGGCTTATCATGTGTTTTGTCTTATTATAGGAAGATTGTTGCAGAATATGAGAAGACAATTGCTCAGATGATCGGTGAGTAGAAATGTTAGAAGAGCAGACTTCTATTTTTCATGTAACCATTTATTTCACTGGTTGCTGTAAGGATAATACCACCACAGTGTGATTTGTGTTGTCTTGTTCTGTTTCCTCTTTTACTGACTTGGATGTAGTAACGGTAGTCCACATTGTCTTGTATCAGGAGCGACAAAGCAGCAATCAGAAAACACGTTTCACTCAAGTCTTTTCTCTTGTGTTCTTGTTTAATGTGGTTTGTTACCAGACTGAATTTAAGAAATACAATATTTAGCACTCCAAATTAATTACTTCTTCTCTTCTCAGAGGACGAGCGACGCAGCAACCAGATTTCCCAGAAGGCTTTGCAGACTGTGACAACGGAGAAGGAAGCCGCCCTGTCTGACCTGAACTCCGTGGAGCGATCTCTCTCTGACGTGTTTCGGCGTTATGAAAATTTGAAGAGCACCCTGGAGGGCTTTAAGAAAGTAAGCGGTCATAGGACTAGTTCATGTCCAGATAACCGCTCAAAGAAAGTGTATGTGTCATGCAGTGCTGACGCGATCGGTTGATAGTAGCACAAATCGGAGGACTGTAAGGGAATCGGAATATGGTTAGAAAGTATCCTGTGATTGGGGGCAGTGGTCGCCTCAAGGTAAGAGCAGCAGGGGATAACATCGAAGGTCACTAGATAAACCTGGCCTTTATCTCAATGAAAACGTTATTTCACTCACCAACTGCTACAGAGTGAAACCCTGCGGTTGAAGCAGTTTACTCCCAACTCTTGACTCACAGCAAACCGGCTGACCAGAGGAGCAATAACACAGTGCTCGTTTTTTGGTTTTCTCGTACAGAATGAGGAGATGCTGAAGAAGTGTGCTCAGGAGTATCTGGCCAGAGTCAAGCAGGAGGAGCAGAGATACCAGACACTTAAACTCCATGCTGAGGAGAAGCTAGACAAGTATGTAGAAAGTCTAATTTTCCTATTGTGATAATAACAACCAACTATAAACTTTTACAGGTTTTGAGATGCTGTTAATTCCCCTCATTCCACGCATTTCACAGGGCCAATGAGGAGATTGCTCAGGTGCGTGCAAAGTTGAGCTCAGAGAACATGGCAATGGCCGCCAGTTTGAGGAAAGAGCAGATGAAGAACGAGTCTCTGGAACAAGCTCTGCAGCAGAAGGTAACCGGCACCCTCATCTTTCTGCGTTCTAGATGAAAACGTTAAGCTCTTAATAAAACACAACATATTTACCCTATTTTCACACTGTACTTATGTGCTTTAATTTAGCATATAGAGATGTATTTATTCATCCTTTGTTGCGTTGTCATAGAATCAAGAGACGGAGGAACTCACCAAGATCTGTGATGAGCTGATTGCCAAAATGGGAAAAGTAGACTGAGAGACACTCCCTGTCAGTCAGCCAGTACCGTCCCTCTGGTCCTGCCTTACAGCGACGCCCTGTGCATGCCCCCCAGCCAAGAAGCAGCTCTCATACCCTCTGCCAGCCCTGCATCACAGAGACTGCTTATGTACAGATGTCTAAAGTAACTTCCTGTATACTACAATTGCACTACCAGTGACCTGGATCAAGAAGATTCTGTACATGCTAATACTTGTTTTAGTAGGAATCTGTTTTAAGTACTGTATGTGGTCACGTTGTTTAGTTTGTGTTTTTGCCCATTATATGAGGCCATCTGGAGCTCTTTTGCCCATTATGCCAACTACCTGCTACTTAAATTCTCAGCAGCTTAACAGCTAAATTCCCAGCAACTCCTCCAACAGGATGGCATCATGCAGGCGGGGTTTGTTTTAGAGTTACGTTTAGGCATGGAGTATATTTTGATGGGCAAAGATTGTTAATATTGAAGCATCCATTCATGAAATTTATTTTTCTGCAAAGTAAAAAAGGATTTTACTCTGAAAGAGCAAAGCTCAGGGGTTCTAAGGGGGGCAGAATGTGTTCAGGGTCAAAGTCACGATGCACAAGAACTGGAGGAAAAGATTAAGCGTTGTTTGAGGATGTACATTAAGTTCTCGAAGGCCGTGGTTGGTTCAGAAGAGACACTGAAACCATAACGATTCTGGACCACATGTCCGTGACACTAAAACTGCATTTAATTCACAACATTTGCTTTACCTGGATTCTGGAAAATTCAAGTAGTTACAGAACAGAGAAGTATAATAACCTGACAATCATAGACTATCCTGTAAGTCATATAAACTTTGTGGCATTGTCTCGTCTGATCCACAAAGTCAGTTGAAGTGTAAAGAGTGAAAGCTAAATCAACTCCACCACTTTACGTTAACTATCCTGTGTTAAGAATTCTGAACAACTGGAAAACATTAAAACATAGACATGAATATATTTTGGTTGAAGATATTTAAAACTATTAGAAGATTAGCAAGGGCTGCAATATGTCACCAATTTTTCTTTTTTCAACCATCACTATGTCACGGGTTGAGTGACCACTAATCACATTTACTTCCTACCACAAAGGAAACTAAGTGTTTGACAGCTTTGTGAAAGGTAATGTCAGTTGCTTATACGTGATGAAGATGTGAGCTAACATGCTTGTATTTACAGTTGTTCAATCTGTTTATTTGCATGATCATTTTCATAGCGTTGTCTTTCTCACAATACAGATTGTTTTCTTAAGACACCAGTAAAAAATAGTTGTAAAGTAATGCCTTAGGAGGCTGTGACTTAGTAACGGTAACACTTTTATCATTACTTGCCTTTTTCTGTTGAAGAAATGTTCTTTCCATTTAACAAAAGTCTCCGCCACATCAATGTTTATTGAAGGCTTAACACAAACTACTAATTTTCTCAATTTAATACAGTAGGACATTTGGAAATCTGTGATTTAAATGAGGCAATATTTAGTTAAAGAAACTGAAGCAAGACTGAAAATCTGACTAACCATTTAGTTCAAATTTTTTGGCACTTTACAGTTTCAGTACTCAGTTATGTGGAGTCAGTCACTATTGAAAGAGTTTTAATGTCTGATACCCAGACACTATACCGATATGTACATCCATGTACAAGACAAACCCGCTTATGTGCCACAGTTTATATTTGTGCCATTCTAGTGTCACTTCCTATTATTGTAATTGTAAAGAGGATTTCACTAGTGTTGAAGAGGGTGGGTGTGTACATTTTCCTCAATAAAAATAAAAAATATAATTTGTTCTACTAAAGGTTTTTCTAGTTATTTTACTTGTGTTTTTGCAGGTTGCAGTCATGTATTTGTGTCATGACCTCAGCTTTAGCATCACTCTTACATATCCCAGTTGAAGCAGTGACGGCAGTAAATGGTGCTTAAGTGCACTATTTTTGTGATGCTTCAGCTTCATTCTGAAAAACGGTTGTAAGATCAATACTCAAACAAACAAAAAAATTCTACCAATGACACTGAATTGTAGCTGTGTCTCCCTGTTAAAGCTCGCTCAGTTAAGTCCATTAGAGGCTGCTGGCTGTGCAGCATACATAGAGCTTACAGAGATAAGACCTTAATGCGCTCAAACACCTTCCTGTGCCTTACCCCCCCCCCCTCGTCCTCCACCTCCCCTCCATTAGATACTCCCCTCATCCATTCTTTCTCTGGACTCCGTGGAAGACGCCGTGACCAGCGACCTGCTGCCATGAAGAATGCCCTTGCCCTGCTTCTGCTCATCTCTCTGGCCTGCCACAGTAAGTTTCTACAACTGATTCCAACAAGGGAGTTTTGGAGTTTTGGCAGTGGGGAACTATTTTGTTGATTAGCAACTGGCAGATCATTTGCTGAGAGGTTACATAAGCACTGTGATACAGAGGATCCATGATATTTTTGTCCTAAAAGCAGACCTTGGTTGAAAATTGTTTGTTTATGCAGTAGCAAATCTGTTGTGACTGGAGACCTGTGCAATTTGGGGCATTTTTACATAGTATTCTGTCACAGATTTAAACCTGTGGGGGGTGAATGATGTAAATGGGGTGGCATGTGCTTTTTGAAATGACAGTTGACACAACTGAAGCCATATGTGCCAAACCCTAACCAAAGCACAGCAGCAAATCTTGTGGACCAAACTCTAGTTTGTTTTTCATTGCTTGAACACAGTTTTCAAAAATCCACACACTTATCCCATGAATATAACCAGAACCTGCACAACACTGTGGATTTCCAGCACTTTGTTCAAACACACTGCTATCTCAACTGTTAACAAGAAATTCAAAACAGAATGGTTTTCATCCTGGTGCATTTCAAACACAATGCTTAAGCAGGTGTCTTGTTTTAGACTTTCTAGTGAACACATTAAGTATGTGTAAGGAGTGCTGTAGGGAAAGACGTTTTTTTGGAAATGGACCAAGGAAGGAGGTGAAGAGTGGCAGTGAGATTGCAGATGCAAGGAGGAAGACCAAGAAGAAGAGAAAGAGCTGTAATTTCTGGTAAAATAAGGGCTACACTTACAGACCATGTTGTGAATCATGGTCTCTCATTTTGAGAGGCAGGGTTGAGGGTGCAACCCAGTCGCTATGAGTGCTGGAATGCGGGGACATGAGTCCAGAGGACTGCCAGGGATGGACAAGGCACTCTAGAAGGTTCTTTGCCAGGTGCATGGGAAGAAAAGACATCCGATGTGATGTTGATGAAAACTTGCGGCCTGATGCTGGAAAGGCAGAATTAGCCCCACAATTCTTTGTTATTATAATGTTCCTTTGGTTTGTAACTTTTTATCAGTATTTATGTAAATTACTGCAGACAAATTAAACATATATCCATATTGAAGCAAACAGCAGATTTTCATTCCTTCTTGTTTACCTAAAAAACTGTTATGCTATAAAATGAACATTTTCCCGTGAAAGATATGTAATTTTTTCTTTAGCAAATACTGATTTGTGTGAAGTTGCTCAAATGATTCAAGTTGTAAAGATTAAAAGTTTCTAATTTATGTATTGGTGTTTGATGCCAGTGTTTTTACTCTCAGTGTGTTCTGAGTGACAGTGTGTGTTATCTCAGTGAGGATTGTTCAAAGTGACAGGCTGCCCTGAGCCTGTTTGAGACGTGTGTTAAGAGTTGTGTTGCCTAGAATGAGTTTAGCAGGTGATGTCAACTGTTTAGTTCAGGTGATTGTTGGTAATGCAGACTGTGGTTAGAGTTTTGCACATGTGGCTTCAGTTGTGAGCACTGTCGTAACAATCGGAAAAAAAACTGTTATTGTATGCAAAATGTGTCCCAGTCATAAATTTGAGGAAGGAACTGACAGCTTACATGTGTAGCTCTCAACTCAATTTACCTGCAAGCGTACGTGCCTGTGTGCGTGGATGCAGTCTGGGGTGAATGGACTATTAAGAAAATCATGTGGTTGTGCTTCTGCATGCTTACATCTGCCTGTGAACATATATGCTTAGTCTCAAGTCAGGTGCTCTCTCCTGTTCTGTCTGCAAAGGCCACACCCTTAAATGTCACACATGCGTGGCGTCCAATGACGACGACTGCAATCGGCAGGGCTCCACCCCCTGCCCTCAGTACGCTGACGCCTGCTCCACCATTACAGGACCCAGTGAGTAAACTCGCACATACAAACCCAGGAAAACATGCAACTCAAGTAGGTTGGTTACTTACATACATTCATTATCTTCATGTGTGTGTGTGCGCGTGGAAGTTCCCAGGGTTCACAGCGTCATACAAAATTAATACAAGTGCCCTGTCTTCAATGACTTCAAAGCAATTAAACTGTGAACGCCTTACGCGTCCCTCTCTCTGTCTCACTCTCTTTCCAGGCACTGTGATGAAGTCGTGCACGTACAAGGCTTTCTGCGACAAGGCTCATGGCGTCAGCTCCGGAGCCAAGATGGACTGCTGTTTTGGCGATGACTGTAATGGGCCCCACCGGAGCCACCATCGCAACGGCGCAGGGGCTGTGGGCTCCAGCCCTGTCCTGCTGGTCACGGCCCTGCTGCTGCGTGTGGCCACCAGTCAGCTGTAAACGCCTCCACTTCTCATTCCTCCGGGGATTCATTCATCGTCATTTGCTGGGTTGTCATCCATCCCAAGTTTACAAAAAGGATTTCAGTGTCAGAGATTTTCCCGTGGTTTAGGACAAAAATAAGGTGTGTTTTGGATGACGGTTGGCACAGGGAAGGCTGTCTGTCACATAAATACAACCTCAGCACTTTGATTGTGTCATTTAAAAAAAAACAATCATCAAGAACTTGAATAGCAACTTCATTATCTATCGATTGTCAATAGTGGTATGTTCACTCTCAGGGGATTTAAAGTTTTAGGAGTAATTGTGGTGAACACAAAGTGAAGTAGACATGTTTTTTATTAAAGCAGGTGTGGTTTTGATTTAGGTGATGGGGTGCCTCAGTGGGTAGCTGGTGTGCAGCTCGCTTGATGCCATAGAACCACATTATTCACTTGGGTTGATAAAATGGTTACCAGAAAGGAAAGTAGGTTATTTAACACATAACATCACAATCTTCATAAATTGTTTAAATATGTCAATGGTGTGTTTAATGCTTACTTTTTGTGTGCATGCAAGCTTGTCTGATTAAAGACACAATCACTTTTTAATGTGTGTTTACAGTGTGTATTTGTTGAGATCCCCTTGGTGTGACATTTAATAGAAATATGTGTGTTTACGTTGTCCCTGATGTAAAAGCATGCATACGGTAGAAAGAATATAGTCTGTGATATACAACAGAAGCAGCAAGGTCTGTGGAAACATCAGGACTTCCTTCTGCAACTGTGTAACTTGAATTGTGTGCAGTCGCCACAGGATATGAAATCAGCGAGGTAGGTCTCTCTACCGAGGCAGGTCACATGACGTGCAACCACTTCCTCTTAACATGAGGACACAAATTAGCCTAAAGCTTAAAAATAAAACAGAATCCCAAATAACTCTTGTACATTTTTTATTTCATAAAGGTGACAGGCTCAGCACCAAGGAAGATTTTACATGTGTGGAAACTTTAAACCCAGATTCATGATTAGACGTAGAGTGCTAAGGCCAGCAGGGCAGGTCGGTTCATCCATCACAATGTTACATCACAGGACTCAAACTGTGGTCACCTTTGTGTAAAGCCTGTGTGAAACATTTGTGTGAAGCAACACGGAACTACTGTCATAAGCTATTTTTACACCACATTAGTCCGATGTTTCCTTGTATTTTAAAAAGTCTTTTTTAACATCAAGGGCAGAGGACTACAGATGAAAAATAGCTTTTTGGCTAGTTCTGGCTTTTTTAACCCATGGGAAATCACAATTTTACATGGAAATACAAGATAAGAAAAGAAATAAAATGCATTGTACTATAGGGTAGTGAAGCCAAGTACCACCTGGATCACCAACAACATTGAAACACATATTATTCTGACAGACACTAACTGTGAAAAGGACCATTCTGCATCAGCAACACCTGAAATTACTTCAACGGTTTTGAGTGATGACCCTCGGCCCCTTTACGCCACTGCTTGCTTCAAGTATAAGTTTCTGAGGTTTGTTTATTGAATGTATATGTCATGTATTTTTTCTCTGTGATAGTCAATTTAAACTGAAATATATTTGAGCTATACAGTATTCGTCATAGTTGACACTGTGAGATCACTCGTTCTGCATGTTAAAACTGAACCCACCAATCCCAGACAACCCCTCGCTGAAACTGTTGGCTTTAGCCAAACAAGTAATTGACAGCTAAAGAAAAGTTATTATTTGCAGTGTTAACAACCATATGTATGGATGTTAGATCCCTAAGCATCTTTGCATAAATAAACAAAATCAAATGTGCACACAGCGGAGACAAGCTGACATTTCTGGGGTTTCTACTATTTCTAGTAAGATTAGTAAGTATTATAGATAAATAGGCTATATGGAATATATTAGGCTGTAAGTGAGCCTGGCTTCCCCAGATATCCCATCTTTACCAAAATCTTTACAGATCACATATTTTGAGGTTTTGAGGCTAATTCAATTTTTTTAGACCAGATATCTTTTAAATTGGCTATTTTAAGGTATAAAACTACATCCATTCAAATTAAAGGGCATTAATATTTCTAATATTCCATGTATTTAGGCTCATGACCTCAGGATTTCTAAAATCCTGCTTTTAGTGGAACATATTACAATGTTGTACTCATATTGCTAGAGTAGAGGAAGTCATGGTTTTTGTGACCACTTCTTTTGGCACATTATCTTGCACCTGTTACCACTCACCTCCCATAGCAGGTGCATGAATGACATTATTCTTCACTGTGTACCTGTTTATCCAGGTTTACACTCCCTTTTTATGTGTGTGTGTGTGTGTGTGTGTGTGTGTGTGTGTGTGTGTGTGTCTGTGTGTGTGCGTATGTGAGTGTGCCGGTGTGTGTGTGCTGGTGTGTGTGTGTGTGTGTGTGTGTGTGTATGTGTGTGGGTTTGACCCAGTTCTCAAGTTGCCACCTGAGAGAAGTGACAGCATGCAGTTGCTGGAAGAAAGATACTGCGCATTGTAAAGAGGGCTGGAAGTCATACACCTAACATAAAAACAATAATAAACCTGTCAATTAAATACAGGGGTTTCTTCTCTTTCTTTCACACGCTCTCTCTCTCTCTCTCTCTCTCTCTCTCTCTCTTTCTCTCTCTCTCTCTCTCTCTCTCTCTCACTCTCTCTCTCTCTCTCTCTTTCTCAGAGATACCGGAATATTGGATACTAATATCATTGATCTCTGATCCACACTCCGAAGCAGAAGGTGGTGGTAATGCACTTAAATACGCCGTTGAAAACAAAAAAGAAGCAGACTAGAGGAGGAGGACCCGGGCCGGAGCAGAAGACACATAGATCACATCCGGGGCTGGTTTATTCTAATAACCAAACGTCCAACCCGGAAAAAAAGATATCTCTTCTGTAATCCGATCACACAAACAAACAGACGAGAGTGTGAGAGCCTGACGCATGCCGGCTTTGTTAATGTCCTCTCTGTTTGTTAAAGTTATTGGAAGTTTGTGTAACATGCTTGTTATTTACCAGATTCGGGTCTCTCCTCCGTGCTTCGGAGCCGTGCGGGGCGCTGGCTGTGGCGCACACTGACTCCACAGCGGGTGAGTAGCAGTCGACAGTGGCACTTTGTGGCTGTGTGTGTGTTGGTGTGTGTGTGAGTGTGTGTGTGTGTGTGTGTGAGATCGCCTGTATGTCTGTGTAGGGTACAGTACTGTAGGTGTGGCAGGCTGTTGCTTCGTTGGATCTGAGATGAACAAATGTTACTTCTTTCAGGTGTCTCTGAGTGATTATGCCAGATCATATCAACTTTTTATTGCATGCTCATAATCACGTTACATGTGCACAGATGATCTTCAGACTGGTCATTGAGTGAAGCTCGTGCCGGCACTGTGGTGAAAAATGTAAATATCCAGCTGTCATTAGAAAGCAGCTCTGATGAAGGAAGTATTTCGATCCCTTAGTCCAGAAATGTCCTACTACCACACTGTAAAACACACTCTGTTCCAAGTAGTACATACAAGTCCTGCATTGGAAATATGACTAAAGAAAAGCCTATGTAAGAATCATTCAAGTGTAATCAGGAAAATGTAGCCTAGTCTACTTAAAGTAGCCCATGTAACAACATTGGGAGAGTTTAACTGACATCATTTTGAATCAGTTTCTGTTTCAGAAAAGATGCTCACCTTATTCTACAAATAAAACAGACGGCCTTGGATGTTAAGACAGTGAAACTGATATCACTGCCGTGATCTGTACATTGGGTTCTGCCCTTTACGTTCATTGAAATATGTGTTTGTTATCCTGTTACATTTCAAAGCAGAAGTACTTACATTTTGTTGACATGTCCTTAATAAGTATTGGACTGATAGTTATTGGTATTTTGCCAACAATGCCACAATTGCACCACGGCTTGACCCTGTAATGGTTGAGCCTGTTTTCGGATAGGATACCCAAAAGTGTGTGTGTGTGTGTGTGTGTGTGTGTGTGTGTGTGTGTGTGTGTGTGTGTGTGTGTGTGTGTGTGTGGGTGTGTGTGGGTGGGTGTCTGCGTGACCTAATCATTTTCTTTTTTTTCTATATATTTGACCTATTTTAAAGGTTGCACGATCAGAAACACATCCCACACATTGGTTTGTGTGTGTCTGCTCGTGTGTGTGTGTGTGTGTGTGTGTGTGTGTGTGTGTGTCTGCGCGACCTGATCATTTTCTTTTTGTTTCTGTCAATTTGACCAATTTTAAAGGCAAATGAAATAAAGGTTCCACGATCAGAAACACATCCCACACATTTTTCAAAGCCTTTTCAAAATGAAGCATTTTTCTGACTGTTGACTGTTGTTGAATAGTGTCTCAGGAGTTGCACCCGCGCAGTGAAGATGCAGACTGAGTCTGCTGTCATTTCTCAGTTTCTCTGTTTGTCTGTGCTTTGCTGGGTCTTGTGTATAAGTTTAGTCATGGAAATGTTCAAGGGAATTCACGACAGTCCTGTAAAATTATTGGCAGAGGGCTCAGCCATTTGGTCCTGATTATATTTTTATACTGTATGACTGAAGGTCGTTTACCTTATTTGCTCCTATAAATACATAAAAATCAGACACAGATGTGGTCTAGTTAGCCATCCTATTTACTTGCGTGGCAATGTTACCTTTCTTTTTTTTAATCAAATACAAATCCTTTCAGTAAATTCAACCGTGGAGAAAAGTGAGGACTTATAAAAAGTAATATGCAAAAAATGTCTTTGCATCTTTTGATTCAGTGCATCTATCCTCAGTATGTCATGTGATTACTTTATGTTCAGTCCACAGAGATGCGAAATAAACAACAGTGGAGGGACTGAAAGTTTCTTTAGCAACTTCAGCAGGAGGAGATTATAAAATAAAGCTCTCATTATGCCGCAAGTCTTCTGACTCCTACTCCTCAAAAATAACTAAATAAAGTACTTTCATGCACAGATGTGTGTCATAGATAAAATTGTGCTGGAAAGCATTCATTATTGAGCATACCTGGGTGTCTGAGCTGATTGAATCTTGATTATGTTTAGAAATTAGTCAACAGCTCAGTGATTCATAGGCATTGCATCATCTTAATACATGCATCTCATCAGCTCTCTTCCCTTTCTCCCTTTCTCCCTTTCTCCCATTCTTCCCTCCCTCCCTCCCTCCCTCTCCT
>NC_048411.1:13344199-13360086 GCF_013103735.1 Etheostoma cragini | reverse complement strand
TGTGTGTGTGTGTGTGTGTGTGTGTGTGTGTGTGTGTGTGTGTGTGTGTGTGTGTGTGTGTGCGCGGGTGTGCATGAACAGTAAATGAAAGTTGGTTTATCCTCCACATCTGCCTGTGTCTGCCTTTCTGTCCTATGAGTCCATCTCTTTATGTTGCTCTGTTTACATGTTTGCCTCCCATTGACCATGTGACCTCTGTCCGTCTGTGTGACCGTGTCATATGTGATAGAAGCAGCATGCCATACGTGGACCGGCTGAACCGCGTATGCGGCTTCCTGGATGTCGAGGAGAAGGAGAACAGCTGCCGCTTCCAGAGACGATACTTCATCCTCGACACGCAAGAAAATGCTCTTCTGTGGTATATGGACAACCCTCAGGTGCTCCACACACACGGATGACACACACTTGCACAAACAGCAAGAGGAAATTAAATTGACCAATAGGAGCTGTTTAACCTTGGACTCTGAGACAATGACGGGTCTGTGTGTTTGTGTTTTCATGTAGAACCTGCCCAGTGGAGCGAGCTTTGTTGGCAGCCTTAAACTAACCTACATCTCTAAGGTAAAATTTACTTTGCTGTGGGTTGTAGTTAACTATACACATGTACACAGAGTAGAGGAGACATCTGAGCGGTTCGCCCAAATAGAAACAGGTAAATAGGCTGCACAGATCAGAGTTATCTGTAGTTAACAGTCACATGCAGAAGCAGACTTTGTGAAGTTTTCCAGATGTCAGAGTGCTCGCTGAGCTAACCAGAGATAATGACATCTGGCTGCACTGCACTGTAATGCTGACAGCTCCTCCCTGGACACTCTGACTCAAATAGATGACAAACATATTAAAATGTTCTTCTCTTCTCTTCAATTCTCTACTCTCTTTCTTGTCTCCCCTCTTCTCCTTTTGTCTATTCCCTCCTTGTCTTATCTTCTTTCCTTCTATCTCTCCTCTCCTTTCGTTCCCCATGTGTCCTTACCTTTTGTCTCCTCTCCTCCCCCTTTTTCTTCTCTTCTCTCCTTTTGTATCCTGCCCTTTCCCTTTCTCTTCTCTTCTCTCCTTTGGTCACCTTTCTTTTCCTTCTTTTTCTATCTCTCTTTTTCTTGCCTTTGTCTCGTCTTCTCCCCCTTTTGTCTAATTTCCTTTTCCTTTTTTCTCTTCTCCTCTCCTTTTTCTTTTGTCTCCTTTCCTTTCCATTTTCCACCCTCTGTTGTCTCCTCTCCTTTCTTTATGTCTCCTCGTCTCTTCTCTTCTTCTCAGGTGAGCGAAGCTACAGCGAAGCAAAAGCCAAAGACGGAGTTCTGTTTTGGTGAGTCTTTTGTAGAAGCACTGAGTCATGCTTATGCAGTAGCTCACAATAGCATTCATTTTATTTACGCATGTGATATAATGATATAATGCATTTATTGTGGTTATTCATGATATTTATTTTGATTTCTGTAGTCATCAATGCAGTTTCCCGGCGGTACTTCCTCCAAGCCAACGATGTAACTGACATGAGGGACTGGGTGGCTGCTCTCAACAAGGCCAGCAAGATCACAGTGAGTGCAACACACACAAACATACACACATACATGATATTAGAACCATATGTCTTAGTCTAGCGTGAGGTTAGAAAAAGGCAAAACTAGCCGATAAGGGGTTTGCTTTCACCTGAGCAAATGGCAATACACTGCCCACAAATACACTCTTACACCCTTGAATGAGGAAATTGTGAATGTGCATGAATGCGAGCGATGACGCACATACACACACACACTCAGACATCACTGTGGTGGAGGTGTCAAAAACTCCATTGTAAGTTTGTATGTGAGAATGCCATTCACAGTTAGCAAATTTACATCATATTTGTTTGTGTTCAGCAAGATGACCGTGGTTTTGTTGACTGACGACATTTCAGATGACAGAAGTGTTTCTCTTTTTCGCTTACCTGCACACCAACACAGGAAGCAGCACCGCTCACTCTCTTTCACTTCCTCTTTGATGGGAGGGCTTCTCTGTTGCCTTTTCTCAGCTAACTTGACCTCAATGAGATAGTTCTTTAAGCAGAATGGACCTGATGTGAAGGCAGGAATTAAAGCAAACCACACACTAAAACATTTCACACAGTTATTTTCAAGTGATAGCATTCTTTAAATAAAGCCCTTCACATGATATTTCTATTAAAAAAAATTTGTTCTCCTGACACATCGGTGGGTGGAGGAGTTTATCATTTTAGTTTAAGATTAGACAAAAAACTTGGTTTGTTCAAACAGAAATGTTGCTTGCATGGTCTGCTCCAACATCAACATTTACTGTATATTTTATTTCATACTTCAGCTATACCATTTATTATTTGGTATGATATTTGGGGCATCATTGCTATCTTATAGTAAAATTACAGACATGACATGACATGTCTCAGACTGGGATCAGTTCAGTCATTGCAGTTATTTGGTGCTATTTGGTAATTTTTTAAAGAGTTTTTTTTTTTGCTAGGTCTTTAAAAGGTACTAAAGGCACCTCTGTAACTATATATACTGTAGTTACATTTTTGATAACATGTACTCTAGCTCTTGTTTCTCTTATGCACTTATCTTAAGTCATTTGGACAAGCCGAGGGAGTAGCAATGATTTCTTTGTTCCTTTTTTCATGTTAGCCAATGGATAAATAAACAACAAAATAAATATAACTTCTGAATAGACAGTGGGCAACATTGTTTATAGCTGAGGTGCAACAGTGTTTGATTATGAGTGCCGATATGAATGCATTTCTGTTGGACAAATAACCTCCACATTCATATCCTAATAACGTTTCGTTAACCCATGAGCTAACTTGTGACTATATTATATTGTTTTCTGTTTGTTAATCGTTCATTGTTTATTTGGGTCCTTAGTCAGACTCATTACTGTGGCAACAACTACCCTTTCTTGGGTCAATGTTAGAACATACAATATAGTCAACAAATGTAGACACTAAACCTTGCATACAGTAAATAAAATGCCACTATTATACCATCACACTCAAATTACATCAAAACCAAACATGATATAAAAGAGACTACATAGTAATACTTAAAGAAAGAAATCAAAATGTATTTGCACATTCATATTGTAAAGCGGATCACACAAAACATGTTTTCCTTCTTGATTTTGGCTTGCATGTTTTCAAAAATAACCTCTTAAGTTGTTTCTCAAAACCCTTTTTGTGATTATGTACTAAGTGTTGTGTTTATTTGTCTTTGGTTGAGGAAGTGTAATGTGACCCTTCCGTATCTTCCTTGTTTGATAACTATGGTAACGTCCAGAAAAAATAAATATTTTTGAATACAAGTTTGGTATTTTTAAAACTATTGTATTTCCAAATAAACTTAACAGATTGTATCATAACCTATCTTTGACTTTCAGCCATGCGAGATCTGTTCCCCGGTTTGTGTTAAGTGTCTTGGTGGTAAAAGATAATAAAATTTGAACAACCCTAAAGACTAGGGTGGATGTTTTCATGCAGAACATATTACAGTTGAACTGTAGCAGCATGGAGACTCCCAGTGGGAAATAAACCTCTAACCCCTAGCAATTAGTAGCCAGCTTTACCCACTAATCTGTACTTTTTAATGCAATGCTAGTTACTATTCTCCTACTTCCTGCTGTGCTGACAGGTTCCTAAGTCTGGCCCTGCACCTCCAAGGTCCGATGTAACCGCAGTCATCAGCAACACTCAGGGAGGGAAGAGACAGCACGCCTACAAGACTGAGATCATCGGCGGCGTGGTGGTGCACACTACCATACAGGTAATAAAGAGGATGCTAAAACCAGTGTGGTTACTATGACAATAATAAGTGTGACAATGATGATGCAAGAGGACAGAATTAGCATTTTTGAGCTTTGTTTTTGTGAATTTTTCAGAAAAGTAAAACAGAGTACAGCTTGCTCTCAGCCTCCAATACCACTTTTTGTGTATTCTGACGC
This sequence comes from Etheostoma cragini, assembly GCF_013103735.1. Taxonomy (NCBI): domain Eukaryota; kingdom Metazoa; phylum Chordata; class Actinopteri; order Perciformes; family Percidae; genus Etheostoma; species Etheostoma cragini. The sequence goes on along the minus strand of NC_048411.1, from coordinate 13,356,144 downwards.
ATTTTGACGATGGTGGTAACATTGACCACAATTTTTTGTAATGAAATTAAAGATGGTTATGATGAAATATTTCAGAATGAGTGCGAGGAGACAGACGGGAGAGAGAAGAAGGGCAACCGGCCAGGCGTGCTAAGGTGTGGTTACTGTGTCAAACAGGGAAATGTGGTGAGTACCTAGCCATTTATAACTGAAAAACTCTGTGTTTAAATAAAAAAAGCTGCATGTGGAAACTAAACTGGTGTGTGTGTGTGTGTGTGTGTGTGTGTGTGTGTGTGTGTGTGTGTGTGTGTGTGTGTGTGTGTGTGTGTGTGTGTGTGTGTGTGTGTGTGTGTGTGTGTGTGTGTGTGTGTGTGTGTGTGTGTGTGTGTGTGTGTGTGTGTGTGTGTGTGTGTGTGTGTGTGTGTTTTCAGAGGAAGAGCTGGAAAAGGAGGTTTTTCACCCTAGATGACAATGCAGTCAGTTACTACAAGTCTGAGATGGTGCGTTTTGTATTTCCTCACACGTGTGGATGTTTTTGTGTGACTTTGTCTTTGTCCATTTCCATGTCTGAATTGTCCTTATGTATGTTCCAGGATAAGGAGCCTCTGCGAGCTGTTCCACTGAGGGACATTCAGAAAGTCCATGAATGTCTCGTCAAGTCAGGGTGAGTCAAATGTGAATCACTGAGTCAAATGATCCCACCATTTTACTTTCTCTCCATCTGGTTGTCTCTATATAGTAGATATTTGGATAACAGCAGATTAGACATCCAAACAACATCCACATTTTTTGCAGTGTACAAACAAAAATGCTAACATTGAAGTGTCACAAGTTTAAAGTTTGATATTCAGAAGTTTATTCCGAAGAGAGCTATTTAGACTTTTCTCAATATTTCTCTTTTTTTCATAGACTCTTCAACCAATCTTTATTTTTACCTGGACCTTCTCCACAAAAATGAGCTATTACTATTGTTATGCTTTCACGCACATAATTCTGACTTTTATTTCCCACTGTTTTTTTCATTACCAGTTTTTTTATTTAGACTCAGTTTCAACCTTTTATCTTTTTTTAGAGGTGGGGTTAAGCTACAAGGAAGGCTTTATTTGGTTAATTTAGGTACGGGATTAAAATGTACAATGTTATTTTGTATATTTTCTGAACAGTTAAACTTATACAAGCACTCAAAAGGAGAAGAAATGAGAAAAGGGAACAACTGAACAGAGAAGATGAGGTTGTCTCGACTATTTCTAACAATGTCTAGTGTATTCCCGGCCACTTCCTGTATAATTCCCAATAAAGATATGAATACAGAAAAAAATACTATTCGATTTGGGGCACACTGGTGATATTTAGCCCTCCTGTTAACCACTCTATTATTCAGCATGATAATTTCCCACTGTGTGTCGCCATCAGGGATCTCCTGCTGAGAGATAACCTGTTTGAGATCATCACCAGTTCCCGAACCTTCTACATTCAGGTACAAACCCTGTTTTGAAATACAACCCAATCAGAGGCTTCGTTCCGCACAAGTTATACAATTCAATTCAATTCAATTTTATTTATAGTATCAGTTCATAACAAGCGTTATCTCAAGACACTTTACTGATAGAGGAGGTCTAGACCAAACTCCAGAATTTACAAGGACCCAACAATTCTAGTAGTTTCCAACAATCTGTTGGGTCTGGCTCTGGGTGAAAACATGATTAGACACAAGTCATCTTGTTAGCCGGAGCAGAGAGGGTCTATAGTCGCAGGTGATTGTGACCTGATGCTTCGAGTTGTTTTCTCTAAATGCTCTGCTGCTGATGTGTGGCACGGGCTCTTTTTTTAGCAGCATTAAAAGTTAGTTTTTGTATAACAGGCAATGCCATCTGTTACCATAACAACAATAACATCCTGCCACCCCCTCCTGGGAGAAAAGCTGACTGAGATGTTGGGGGTCAGATCAGATGGGAAGTGCTGGGAGAGAGAGGGAGAGGTTGCAAGCATGAGCGCTTTTTGTTTTTGTCAGTGCAAAAAAAAAAAAGTAAGCATGACAAACATTTGGTAAAGTGAAAAAACAACAACACATAAATAGATTACACTGAGAACACGGTCATGGCGCAAGTGTGGACAGCAAAAAAAAAAATCATCTTAAACAAAAATGAAACTTGAATTACAAATTTAAATTACAGCCAGTTGTTAAAATTTGAAAGTTTTAAAAACCAGATAGCTGATGTTCATGTTAAACACATAAATATTTCATAAACTAGGGATGTGACTGATGATTATTTTCAAACATTTCCTTGGCTTCAGTTATCAGGATAAATCTTTGAGAGACAGAGAACAATCTAAAATATAACCAGAGACAGAACACAATAGGACATGCCACTATAATGGGTAGTGTGACAATAATTGCAGATAGGAGAGAAAATAAGATATTTACTGTATCTTCTGGTTATGTTTTCCTACAGACAGACTCTCCGGAGGAAATGTATGGCTGGATCAGGGATGTTGAGATGAAGATCCAGGACTTCAGAGGTCCCCCTAAGGTAATAATAATAATAATAATGAATTGAATTTGTATAGCGCTTTTCCCAAGCTCAAAGTCGCTTAACAAAGTAGCAACAGTGTTAAAAAACTAAGGATAGGCAGAACAGAAAAGATGGGTTTTCAGACAGGACTGAAAAATGGTGAGGGACTCAGAGATGCGGATCTCATGGGGGAGGGAGTTCCACAGCCTGGGAGCTGCCTTGGAAAAGGCTCTGTCCCCAAAACTGCGGAGCTTTGACTTGGGGACATAGAGGAGACCGGCTGAGGTGGATCTGCGGGACCGTGAAGGTTGGTAGGGGGAGAGGAGGACAGTGAGGTATGACGGGGCAAGGTGGTGTATGGCTTTGTAGGTGAGGACCAGGATTTTGTATGTGATCCGGTGAGAGATGGGAAGCCAGTGTAGCTGTTTTAGGACCGGAGTGATGTGGTGCCAGGATGTGGAGCGGGTGATGAGTCGTGCAGCTGAGTTCTGAACCAGTTGGAGCCTTTTGATGGAGGTTAAGCTGATGCCGAGGAGTAGTGAGTTGTAATAGTCAAGTCGTAGGTACCTCTGTTGTCTCTCCCCTTGATACACAAAAATCTCCAATCCTTATATTGAGGACAAAAACTTGATATGCGCATATGACGAGCACTGATTATTTCTTTGTCTTTTTCATTGCAGGGTTTCTCATTTAAACGTGCGTCCTCTCTCTATCGAAGTCCCAATGCCCCCTCAGCGCCTCGAGGCCAACAGAGCGATGAGCGCAGACCTGCACTGGTCAAGTCCTGCTCTGTGGCGCCGGGCTGGCAGCCCTGGACGCCTGTCCCTCCGGGCGAGCCTTCCATCCTGGATGCAGAGGATGAAGACAGTGCTTTCAGCTCTTTGCCCACCTTGCCTTCTCTCTCCTCTTCCTCCACCTCTTCCTCCACCTCCTCCTCCTCCAACTCCCTCTCCGCCCCGACCCCTAGCCCCAATGCACCTCCAGCAGTTTCAATCAGCGGACTGGGGATCCTCACAGCATCAGGAGATGTGGCCAGCGGGCGTCGGAGGCACCGCTCGCAGCCTCAGTCTCACACCGGCTGCAGCTTCCCCTTCAGCCTGGACGACGACAGCATCCGCACCACGGACGTCTAAGTTCAGGAAAGTCTGTCCAGGCTCCTGCGTGGACATGAGTGTTGGTACTTGCTTTGAAATGAATGTGACTTTTAATAATAGTATTCCCTGCTAATGAAGTGACACTGTGACCATCTGCCTGGATGCGATGATGGGAGATTGGGGCCTTCTGCTGGCTTTGTAGCTGTAATGCAGACGAAGGATGGACCCAGCTGAAAGGGGACCAAGAGGCACAGTGTTTGTGTTCACAGGACTGTGAAGAAGTAGGATGGAGAATGTTTAGTGCAACTTCCTCTGAAAACTTGAATAATCTTGTTGTTAATTGTTCTTGCAGACTTACAAAGTATGGCACATGCTTTCAATCAGTTGCACTTGACTCCCCTCGGAGATATAACTCTGTCATAAAGAATGTGTTTTTAACCCCGCTAGAAGTATTCACCAAGAATTGTTTAAAGGCATTTAAACACATTTCAGTCAATAGTTGTTTTTTTTATACTCAAGCAACACAAAATACTTTTAGAAAAGGTGGGTCTTTTTAGTTTTTTCTTGTCTCTTTCTTCCTGAGACCAACATTATGTGACATTAACTAACCTTCATTAATAATTAGCAAACATTTTATTACTAACATCTAATCAGGTTTCTGGGAGGGAGGGGGGTAGTATAAGGGTAGAGGTCTCGTTAAAAAGGTACATGCACTCACATGCTAACTGCCTGACGGCTTTTGGCTCTTCTGTTTTTAGCAGTAGCTTTTATGTGTTTGCACTCGATTGTGAACAGGAGCCTTTAATACTTGGCGTAAAGATAGTTTGTCAGGAAACTGTGACTCCTCTCTTATCTTGTAACAGGATACTGCATTAATACAGCAGTGTATTAGTTGGTACTTGTTGTAGAATGTACTGCAAACATCAAAGTACAGCAGATCATCTGCTTGACAGCATTCCAGCATTATGTGGGAAAATGTGCCACTACTTCTCGTGATTTCATTGCAATTTCACACTTTGCTTTTCTCATTTTTACTTACGTTTTTTGCTTTCACAGCAGAAATTACACCTTCCTCTCAGATAATGCTTTGTGTTGTTACACCGGTAGTCTCAGAACCTCCTCAGGTTCACCTCAAGACTTCATTGATGTGGTACCATGTTCACGCCTGTTTCCGTTTTCTGAAGCTGTGTGCACTCATCTGTCTGCGTATAATGTCAATTTTCTTTCTTGTACATTAAATGATGCATTTTATTCATCTGGTTATGGTTGTTTTTGATCAACTCAAACGTTCCCTAGTTTGTTTCGGTTTGACTTTTCGCACTCTTCACTGCCATCCAGTGGCTGTTGTGTCAATCCACATTTCACACCGTTTGTAGCCCAAACTAATTTTGAAGTTTTCTAAATTACCTTTTAAAAGAAGTTTTATCTGTTTTCTCTCTCCCAAATGCAGAAATGTCCCAACTGCCAGGCATGCGGAGGGTCAAGACCTTTAACACTGTGTCACCTTAAACTGATGCATACTATGAAGGTCACACAAGCACGCACGCCATACACATGCCAATCTAGTACCCAGAGGCTGTGGTAAGTGAAGTGTTTCACACGTCCAGTACAAAGGTCCATTAGGTAAAATGCCTGAAACTCTGTCCTGACCTCGTCCACTTCCCTCTGTGCCTCGCAGTGCAGCTGTGTGGCTGCAGGACCGAAGAGAATAAAATGTCTCCACTGAACAGTTTAGATTGTGTTGTGGTTAAAGAAAAAGGCCCTGAGTGCTTGTGAAATGTCAGCTATGTTGAAATGAGTTTTCAGTCTGTTAAAGACAGAGCTCCTCCAGGTACTGAGAGAAATCCAAGCAGAAACATGTGGCAGGACCAGTGGTGATGTAGAGAGGGATGAAAGTTTGAGAAAAGAAAACAATAGAGAGGGATGGGAGGATACGGTTGTTGGGGACTGTTGTTTGTGTATAACAAAGTTCACAGCTTATACTTTTGGTCCTGTAAAAAAAACTCTAAAGTGTGAGGCTTTGACACACTGTTGTAAAACCTACATACAACATAATCAACTTCTCTGGGGAGTTTCTTATATCTAAATGCAAATAGGTTCAGAGACAATAAAGAAAAAAGGTCTGAAAAATGGCAACACACAACAAGCACATAGGGTTACGTTTCTTTTCTGTGTGTGTGCACAATCATTATGTAAAGGTCACGCAGCACTTCAGTTTGACGCCTGTGAGTGACAGGCAGCTCTGAGGGCAGACTGCTCCCTAAATGTTAATGTTCCCACATGAATGCATCTGCACCAGACTGCTCTCTCCCACGTGTCTGCTTCATGATGCCGTTACACTCTGGTGATTTTAGTTGTTGCTCTTAAATATAGTCGTGTTCCTGTAGCTATCGCTGGATGGTTCTGCTGTGTTGCTAGTTCAATTGTTTGAGCTCAGGCAGGTGTATATAATGAAGACAACTTTGTTGCATTTATTTCTTTGCTTTTCTACTGTTCCACTGTTATTTCCTTGTTGTAAGATGAAAGCCACTAGAGGGAGCTGCAAGACACCACACTCATTCACATTCAGACACCACATTATTTAGCATCAGCATGCATGCAGCTGAGGAAACTGTCACTCAAAAACACATGCAAAGTATTTAGAGATGCCTTTTAATATCTATCACAATTTACGTTTGATTATGCATGATATGAATCGTGGATGACATGCCAGCTGCCAAACAATAACAAAGTGCAATGGTTCCATGTGTTGCATGTCCCCTTCAAAATAAAGGTTCCAAAGATAATACAATTGAGGGCTCAGATCAGAGAAAAGAAGTGTAGAATCATAATATCCAGCTGTATTGTTTATTCAATTATCAAGAGAATACTAATGACTAGTGGTCTGGTGGCTGGACTATCACTTCACTACTTTGATTTTAATTTCCCATAGTATTATTCAAGTTTCTAATCCATCCATCCACCCACCCACCCACCCACCCATCTATCTATCTATCTATCTATCTATCTATCTATCTATCTATCTATCTATCTATCTATCTATCTATCTATCTATCTATCTATCTATCTATCTATCTATCTATCTATCTATCTATCTATCTATCTATCTATCTATCTATCTATCTATCTATCTGTCTATCTATCTGTCTATCAGATTTGTGAAACATAGGAGAAAGAATTTCCTGAACAAAAAGCCTTTTGATTGGAGTGATCATGGTGACTGAGTCACTTTTTAAAGAGTTTTTTAAGGTCTCTGGAGAGTTCCTCCATGCATGTCAATAAGCTACAATCACATGTGAATGGATTTGATCAGTGTGTTGAATGTTTAGAAGAATATTGCAGTAATACAGCTCACAAGCCGTAAGTGACAACCTACAGTACATGGCCACAACACTTGAGCCAATAACTTCTACTTTTAAGTGTAAACCAACAGAGGTATTGATTAACCATTAAGGTCTGTTTTGTTTTGGAGGTTGGGTTTCTAGAGGTCTCTGAGTAATATTGACAGCTGATGTATGAGATCTAAACCTCTTCACTTGCCCATGATCACCAAGTGATCTGGTCTGAAAGCACATTTACAGATTACACTGACTTTAAAGAAGGGCGTAACATTTCACTTAGCCTGTGCAGAAAGCCGAGTCCCCCTACCATGTGTATTATGAAGTCATATTAATGTGGAACAGGTTTTCCTTCATCTGGACTTGGAGGCCCCGTCTGGACCGCTGCCAAACCCCCACCCTCTTCTGTTCCCACATCAGACCACCTTACAAACTGGAGGTTGAGGGGGGGTTGGAATGTATTTTGCCCTGTGTGATGTGATTGTTTGCAGAGAAATGGGTTGACCTTGCCCTCTAATGCCACACACACACGCACACACACACTCGCTCTGGCCGAGCTGGAGGTGTGTGAGACAGACCTGCTGAGTGCAGGAGGTCTGGGACCCCGTCACCACTTCCTCCAGACAGAGAACAGAGGATCCAGTCAGCTGAAGCCAGGATGGGACAATAATGAGCAGTCCAGCCGCCACCACCACCTCATTTCAGGTATTATTGAAACCTTCACCTCTCACTTTTCTTTGGCATAGACCAACCAACTGATGGATTTAAGTCAACATAAAAAGTTATAGTCCAAAAAGCAATGCCCAGTTGGGAAAAAATCACACCGTTATAATTAGGATGCTACAGCAAAAATGGTTTTTTTTTTAGTTTTCAATAATTATTTCATCTTGGAAAGGGAATTTATACAGGCCTTTATGAAACATAAATATTATATATGTATATGTTTAAAAACATTTCCATATAATTAAGGAAAATATTCCATCAAATCAGATCTAAACATAATGAAAAAAGTAAGAAACATGATAAAGGTTTTATGGAAGAATAATTTTAACTTTAAAGTTGTATGATTTATTAACACTTATTTAACGTAGGCTACTACAGCGGTGTATACCTGAATCGTTATTAAAATGACGCTTTAAAACTTATGTAATTAGTCATTTTTGTCAACATATTGCGTTATTTTTGTTAAGCAGAGTAGATTTTGGACAAATTCGAAACGTTTTATAGCCTGGCCACAGCACTGTTGATTTTGTGTTTTGGATTGGCAAATTAAAAATGCGCGTTTGTTAGTACAACGACAGAATGAATCAGGTCAGGAATAGGCTGTTTTATTATTTATAATGATTTATTATCAATGTTAATATTATTATGTTATTCGATTGTGTAATTGTAACCTCCAACGGACAAATTGTCAGAACTTTTTGCAAATATTGTATTTGATCTTTAAAGAACACGCGACAATATTTTGGTTTTCAAAATAAATTAACAGATTACTATGGCAACGTATCTGACCCACTCTGTGGTTAAAGGCACGAGAAACAGACGTGTGAGTTTTAACCATCTTTTGTCTGTTAAATATTTTTATTATTATTAATCATAATAATAATAATAACGTAGGAGCTAATATGAGTCAACTTTTTCAACTGGATGTAACTTCAGAGTCAAGAAAAGATCGACCAAAGCAATTTATAATAATTAATCTGGTGTCTGTTTAATTTTCTTCATCATGAAATTTCATGTTTTTATTACAAAGTAGTCTTTATCTATAAAACAATATTTTGGTCTTATTTAGGCATTTTGATTTGCCACGTCTGTTTATTTCTGTTCATGCTTGCAAAGTCGAATTACCGACCTGTTGGTTACAAAGGGGCTCAAACCCCACTGTAAACAAATATGATCCATGTGATATCCATGTATATATATTACTGTACATTCTAAAACTGGCAGCCACACCCTAATATGTCTAGTTATGGTCTGATCGAGTACTACTAGCATCATTGTTATTTTAGTTGCATTAGTCATAATAATTCGTTTCTGCAAAGTCAAGATGTGTTGCTTGTTGCTGAAATTCGACTGTATTGTTATACACTCGTCATCTGTAGAAGAACAGCAAGATAAATTGTGTATTTTCAATCGCACATTTCACTCTCAAACACGGCGTGTGTGAGCTGCATCATCTTAAAAACGGTGAACGGCACCGCGTGTGTCTGCGCGTGTCTCTGTAAAAGTGGATATTGGTATCAGAGCATATCGAAAAGTTGATGGGCACTCTCTCTCACACACACATACACACACTCGCACACACACACACACACACACACACACACACACGCACACACACACGAACGCGCGCACACACACACACACACTCACACAAACACACACACACACACACACACACACACACACACACACAGGGCACGGTAATAGCTGTAGGCCTAGTGGATGATTTTTCAAACAAAGATAGACAGAATGCGCAAAACACAGGCTATAGCTTACTAATTAATTCCTTTTTGTTTTGTTTCTATTTATTATTATTTAAATCTGTCCACAGACACTGTGAATAAATGTAGACTGTGGTTCGGCTGGATTGAGTGCAGGAGAAACGCGAGGACAAAGCGGTAGAAAATCGGTAGAGCTGGGGAAGCGAGAGATTCAGCACGCTGACCTCGCAGTGACTCCCTTCAACTTTAAACTCTGGATGCCTCTGGTTATCAGGATCTACAGTAATCCAATCAAAATGATGCGCGCTCGCGTCAACCCGCTGCTGCTGCTGCTGCTGACATAAGGCCTCATGTTTCCATAATACAATCAGATAATATGTGTGTGTCTTTAGAGTAAACCTTTGGTTTTGTTTTCAGGATTTGCATGAACCAAATCCTTATCACATTTTGGTGTGTTGTAGTTAAGTTAAACATAGCTTACAGGGCACTGACCTGAGTAGAAAAATAACAGACTTTTCCTGCGTTTCATTTATTGAAAGTCATCTTCATCTCACATCCATGTCAGAAGGCTTACAGGAACTTTCTCTGACTTTGACAATAACAACTGTACCTGATCAATCCGGACAGTAAGATGGATAATCCATATTTTGATATAAAACCAAATGAGCAGGCTGTGTAAAGGATTAATTCTCACTGAGACTGTGAGCGTTTATTAAAATTATTTTGAAAAAAAACCCATCCTCAACCGAGTATGTGTGTGTGTGTGTGTGTGTGTGTGCGTGTTTGTGCGCGCGCGCTAAAGTGCATGTATGTGCGCGTGCGCGCGTGTGCGTGTCTGATTGGCCAGTGTCACAGCCGTGATTTGGGCTGTAGAGACCGATGCACTGTGCAGACCTATGGGAGCGCAGGGAAGGCAGAAGGGGGAGGGCAAAGTGTTTGAGGCGGACTTGACTCCATTTGTAATGAAGGATCTGATGAACTGGGTTCAGATCAGGGCTGCCGCCGAGTCCACGAGGACAATGCAGAGAGGAGCGATGTTATGAAAAAGAGATTACATCCGTTTTGAGGGATCTCGGGCTCTGCAGCTGGCGGCGACCGGGAGGCAGCGGAGCGGACAAGCCGCGGTGTGCGCGCAGGGAGACGGACAGCGGAGCGAGAAACAACCCGATGATATTTCGGAGCTTCACCGGGAACATTGTGGACTTTTGAGAACCGACAACTCAGACATTTGGACAGTTGATTTTTTTAAATAATCTGTTGGAAATCCAAGCAAGAAAAAAGAAAAAAAAAGAAAACAGGAGCAGGCTGCAGAGCGCGCAGGAGCAAGATGAGCGTGTCTTGTGCAGGGAGAGCAGAGTAGTGCATTTGAGGTAAAGGCCCTCGGGAAGAGACCATCCGAAACTAAACACACATCTAAACACCCACACACCGTTCGGACACAGACGGTGGTTAGCTTATTTTATGTCAGTGATTTGCGCTTTAAGAGCTGCTTCCATTTTAAAACAGCACGGCTGTAGTTTGGCATCATTCGGTTCTTCACACACTGTGGAACTTCAAGCTCCAATTATTGTCATGCGTTAAAGTTGACATACAAAATATTAACATTAATGCAAGTTATATTACCACTGTAGTTATAATAGCCTGCACTCTGACATCTGGATTGGTAATACCAAATAAATATGCATGAACAATGTCACCATTTAAAACAAAAAAACAATGTTCATGTGCATTTAATCTTATTTTAAGTTGACATCTGTGATTAGGTTAAAGTGTAAGTCAACATGCTGTTTTGCAAAGAGAGGACCAGACGTTGTTTGTGGGTTTTCACCACAACAACAAAGTGCTTATAGGACGCCTTTCCATGGGCAGCCCCCCCACTCTGACATCTCTCCATTGGTGCATGCGTAGCTACTGAGCATGTGTGTGTAATTCAGGCCTGTGTGTAATGTGTGTAAAAACAACAGAGTGTAAATTGTAATTTACCCTTGTGGGATTAATAAAGTATACATTATTATTATTAGAGGCCAATGTTATCCGCCTGTAGGCGCCAAATTCTGTATACTGCTTATGGTCTCATTTTTTTTTATTATTATTATAATTATATTATGCACTTATGTTTTAGGTGGTGGGCGTGTTCATTTGAGCGGAAGTGATCACATGATTGTTTGCTTCACCTGTTCGCCTGGGTTTTTTTGGGGCTTAGACAGAGAGGGGGTGAGGCTGGGAGTGAACAATTTCTAATGCACAAATCGACACAAAGTAATTATCGGTATACATTTGGTAACTACACTACTAGTGTTACTAGTGTGTTTTACGTGTGGAGGAATAAATCATGGCAATACAATCTTGAGCGTGTGTTTATGTATCTCTGTGTTTAGTCCCTCGCGGCAGCCCTCAGTTGGACTGTGTATCTTTAAACAAAATCAGTTCCTCATTAATAGGCTTTAATAGAGCTAAATATGCTGATTTTTGTAATCAGATCTGAATTAAGTTGAGACTGACCTCAATTTGCCTTAAATGTTATTAAATTACCCGTTTGTATGTGTGTGTGTGTGTGTGTGTGTGTGTGTGTGTGTG
>NC_048411.1:13317986-13344099 GCF_013103735.1 Etheostoma cragini | reverse complement strand
GATACTGTATATGCTTAAGGCCTACTTCTTTAATTTCACTGCCAGAAGACTTCCTCTCTAGTTTTTGTGAGCCCTGTTTATGTGTTTGTTGCAGGGGATGGAGGGAATCAAAGTTTTCCTCCACGACAGGGAACTTTGGACAAAGTTTGATGAAGTGGGAACAGAAATGATCATCACCAAGGCTGGGAGGTAAGACCTTAGGAGGAAGAATCCATTATCTGTTGATTAGAGTTATATACAGTATAGATAATTTGGTTTACTTTGGGAATATTTGATTTATCAATTTGTTTTAATAAGCCAAAACGAGATAGATTGTTATGAGCCGCATGTCAGTTTCAATAGCCTACTTCTGGGACCAGCATGTAGTCTGCGTCGCCAGGCCTCCGGGGACGTTGTCTCAGAGGAGACAGGCTGTTTATTATAACTTCAGGTATTTTTCGGAATCTAAATATGTGTATGTTTGAAAAAGAATACTGATTTTTTTCCTGACTGTGCTCTTTGTAGGAGGATGTTCCCCAGTTACAAGGTGAAGGTTACAGGACTCAACCCAAAAACCAAGTACATCCTCCTGATGGACATTGTCCCCGGGGACGACCACCGCTACAAATTTGCAGACAACAAATGGTTCGTATAGCAACATGTAGGCTATACGTGTGTAATGGACGAAATCCAAATTTAGAAGATTACCCCCCCCTCCACCTACCCCACACCAAAATAAAAAATCGAATAAGCATCCATCCATGGAGTCCCGGTGCACAGGTCAGCTTTCCCGTAGACCCTATTGATTATTAATATGTCACCATGTAAACATCGTTTACAGAGGAAATAAACGATAAAGCAACCAACTATTTTAAATAGATAATAAGTAAACAACAGTATATTCCTTTACTTTTGGAGAAAAAACATTACCCCAAAATTACCCTATGGATTATCATTAGAAACTTCATCCTTAAACCTTTTGTAAAAAGAAATCAAAGAGTTGTGGTTTTACCCTCCACTCCCTCCCTGCCTCTAAAGGTCGTGTCTTTCTTGCAGACTGGGATGGCCTAATTCCCTGTGTGTCTGCCCGCCGGTTAAATGAAGGGTTCACCGGGCGGACAGACAGCACAGACCGGATTAAAGTCTTCCATTCTATGTTTGTTGTGCTGGGCGAAAATCCGAACAGACCACTGACTCTACAGTGGGATCCGTCAGTGCTCTGCCTCTTCAGAGCATCAGACACTGGGTTCCACAAAGTAAGGGGCCGGAAGCAGGAGAATGCACACTGTGGATCCACGTAGCGTGACACAAATGCGTAATGGAGGCGAGCGGTGTTTACAGAGATACGTCGGTGCTGGCCTTCAGGCAATTTTAAAAGTTTCGAAAGATTTTTGTGTGGGAGTGGTTGATTATTCCCATCAATACAGGCGGCAAATTTGTGCAAAGTGAAGTTATTTGACGTTTAATCACAATGGTAATATGTATTAAAGGCCTTTAATATTTGGCTTTATTGATTACATCACCCACTTTTTATTTAGTGTGATCTATAAAACGTCAGATGTAAACATAATGAGACACTCACCTGAGTAAGAGAAAATAGTCCAATCGTTCATAGATTCGATAGTTAAAATGTTGTTGGATGTTTGTGGTCCTTGCATTTTTTTTATTTTTTTGTGTGTTGCGTTTTTCAGCAGGTTTTTAACAACATCTCTCAGGCACAAAACAGCCTAACAAAGGCTACAGCAACTTTGTAGGACTTAATTCGGGTTGACTTAGCTAAGGCCCAGATGTGGATATGTGTGTAAACTTTAACTTAAACAAAGTGCATTTTTGGATTGTCTAATTAAGGCATCAGGCATTGTGCAGCCGACGGCAGTGCGGGGCTGCTGCGCCATGGGGCGCCGGACGGAGCAGTAGGCTGGTACGACGAACCACTGTGAACCAATGAGTGTCAATGTCTGACCGTTTTCTGATCTGTTGCATTTCCTCTGCTGTAAAGGTCGGTGACGGGGAAGGCTGAGCCCGCGATGCCCGGGAGGCTCTACGTCCACCCGGACTCTCCCGCCACCGGGGCTCACTGGAGCCGCCAGCTCATCTCCTTTCAGAAGCTCAAACTCACCAACAACCACCTGGACCCCTTTGGACATGTGAGTCTGTCTTCTTTACCTAATGTGGTGTATTTCTTCAGAACAAGGAAACATGTTCTTGGTCTGCTTGGATTTAAAAAATATACTGTAGGCTATAGGCTATATATACTATAGGCTATTTATTTGCCCTTTGAATGGCTGGACCTGTACTTTTATTCCATAAAGGCCTAGTCTGGCAATGGGAGACTTAATATAGGCCTAATAAAACGACACAAAAAACAAAGGCCTAAAATAAGCAATAACAATGGAATATTGGCCATGTCAAAAAAACATAATATGCATTTTGAATAATCAACCATGAGTGATGTTTTTGATTTGAGAAGAAGTGTTAGGCAGACAGGCGTTGCCACATGTAGCTCACTCTCGGTAGCCAATCAGCACGAGGCTAGAGCGGCCACACTCCTGACTCAACAGAGAGACTCGTGCCCGCCATGCTCAGTCTTTATTAGTCCAGTTACCAATACTTACAGTCAGAATCTATATACACCTATTTCACGAGGCAGTATGGTGCAGGCTACACCGCGAGAGCACGTGAACACGGATTGTTAATGCGCGCGCGCAGAAACAATCTTTTAAGGGTTGTTGTTATAGAGGAAATTATTTTTAATGACTCTTAAACCCATTAGCCAATGCATGTCACTGGTGGACACGTCATCGCGATTAAACTGAGCCCTCCTGGATAAACAAACATGCTCGCGCCCGTGCGTGCGCATACACTGAGGGCCGTTATCAAATAAATAATGAATAAAAACACTTGTGGAGTTGCTGTGTCGTGGGAAATAAGATTGGCGCTGAAGTGGACACCAAGTGTGACCTCAGACAACGTTCAGGAAGTAAATCTTCATTTCACCTAAAACCATCTGAATAAGTCTGCCAGGTTGATCATCAGTGATTCCATCGAATTATATTTTAAAATGTAGGCCTACCAAAATGTCACCCCACGTGGAGTATAATACATGGCCATGTTTTATTTAGTTGTGGATGAAAAGAAAATGGGCACGGATTAAAAATAAATGAACTGTGTAACACTTGTTTCACTGATCAATTTGTTTTAAGGTGGCTACATCCTTGGTTCCATGCATGGTTTTTGATTGGCATGATGATAAAAAACAAAACAAATATCAACGTAAATCATTTACCACGCTACACATCTGAATCAGCCATTTTTTTTATTACATTCATGCAGTAAACACGACATCAATATATGTGTATTTTGTAATCCTGGCTATGACAAAATACATTGTCTTGGGGGGGATGAGTTGGCTCTTACTGATATAAACATATGTCATGAAGATGAATGTCTTCCAAGAAATCTGGGTACCTTGACATGAGTTGGGTTTAGGCTCCAACTGGCCTCCAGTCCAGGTCCCAGCATCTGCTGGTGGGAAACATGACAGGTCTGTCAATCTCACCTCCTCCATCTCCTCTATCGCTGTGTAGATAATACTCAACTCCATGCACAAATACCAGCCTCGCCTCCATATTGTCAAGGCAGACGAGAACAACGGCTTTGGCTCAAAAAACACGGCTTTCTGCACCCACGTCTTCCCTGAGACGGCATTCATCGCTGTGACGTCCTACCAGAACCACAAGGTACGCCTTACACACCCAGAGCACCAAGATACTCTGCTCTAACTCTGGCATTTCACATCTGATTGACCCGAGGTTCAGTGCTTTGCGATACCAGTCCCCCTTATGGGATTACTGGTATAGCTGTCTTATTTAATTGGTGTCTGTCTTGTGTATCTGTATGTTTTCTGTTGTTGCTGTTGTATTTTATGGACCATGAGTCTAATAATAAAGGCTATCTATACTGTTAAAATATAGGAACTACTGGGAAACCCCACGTTTTAGAAGGGTGCACTGCCACCAAAACTCTTTTATGGGTTAACCTAATACAGTGATTGCAAGTTTAAAAAAATGGAATACAACACAAAAGTGATAGTTAGACATTACTTGCTGCTTTTTTAAAGGCTAGAGGCTACCTCATAATTATCCTATTAATTATGAATCTCATAGTCCTATGTGTACAAATTAAAAAATCTGCTGTTATATTTGTGACTATTTAGAGGAGTGTATAAAGATTTGCCTTTGGTCACTGACCACACACAAACTTCTATTTCTCCCACACACACACACACACACACACGCATGCCCGCACACAGTCACACTCACACACACATTTTCTTTGTTTTTATTACTGTCTGTATTTTGTATCCAGAAAGTCAATTTAGATTCTTCTTTGTTTATGTGGCCCTTACGCAAATGCCACGCATTTGTAAATATGTCCAAAATAAGTTGTGTGTGTATATATATGTGTGTGTGTGTGTGTTCGCGCACGGGTGTGTGTGTGTGTGTGTGTGTGTGTGTGTGTGTGTGTGTGTGTGTGTGTGTGTGTGTGCGTGTGTTTGAGAATGTGTGAGAGTGAGTGTTGGTCTGTAATGATCTGTTTCTTTCCCTTGATCCTGGATGATCCCTTCTCTTAGTGAAGACAGATTGCTGTTTTGCTGGTTAAGTTTTCAAAAGATAACTTTGATTTGATCACATTTCTTAACCAAACATTAATAACAAATAAATAAATAAATTTCCTTTTCCTTTTTAGTTATACCTTGTTAGTAGGCCTACTTAAAAAAGCAGAGGTCTACATTTTGCACACTTTTATCTACAGCTTCAATAAGGTGTTCTTTTATTTATTGTATAAACAAGTATTTAATCCATTATGCAATCACATTCATTTATTTAGAATAGTAGATGCAGTTTTTAGTTTATAAAAAAGTTTTAAAAAAGTTATTCATATTTTTATGTATAAAGTTATTGTAATAATTGTTAACAGTTGTTAATTGTAATTGTTGTAACTGTCTATTTTATCAAAATGTCTTAAGTGTAAGTAAGTTAAGCTAATGTAATCAATTCATATTTTGTATTTTAAATTACTACTAATTTATAGTATTATTATTATTATTTTTAGCAGCAATAGCATAAGTAGTAGTAGATAAAGTGACCATTGAATTGGTTTTGAGAATTAGAAAATCCTTAACGTTTGTGAACTATTACAGATGTGTAATTGAATGTGTAAAATAAAATCTTAAACTTTACATTTCAATCGCACATGCAATAAAAAGTACTATTGAAGTCCCACTATTAGTTCCAACCTTTGTGTATGGAAGAGTTGAGGCAGTAGTTTGGTGGAGGCTATCAGTATTATCGGCACTTCAAAGTTTGTTTGGACCCGAGCTCGTGTCAGATCTTCAGTCCACTTGGCTGCTATGTGATGAACACCCTGTGCAATAGTTTCCCTCCATGACATCACTGAGAAAGGTTTGAAGACTTAAACATCAAAGCGCGCAGCTTTGGACCTCTAAAAGCTTTGGTCTGAAATCCTTAAACCTGGTGACTGTTTGGGTAAACAGTTTATTCTGTGTCAGCTGGCGAGGACACTGTCCGCTCCGTTAGAAATGTCAGCAGCTGAGGAATGTTGGCCGTGCACAGCTTCAGCAGCGCTGCTTTTAACATCTGCAGGGCCTCTCACTAATAGTGAACTGTTTCAGGCAATGAAAAGAATGGTTTAAAAACTGAAAGTGCCTTTGTGTGTCTGTACTTGAACAAAACTGTGTTTGTTTGCACCTCTTGTGGTGTAACGCTTGTGTCTGAGCTTTTCTATTTTTTGTGCTCAGATTACACAGCTGAAGATAGAGAATAATCCTTTCGCTAAGGGCTTCAGGGGCAGCGACGACAATGAGCTGCACCGCATGGCCAAGCTACAAGGGTGAGTGCAGCTTTGTTGATGCCTGCGTTTGTGCATGTGTGTGTGTGTGTGTGTGTGTGTGTGTGTGTGTTTCCAGCATCTACGTGTTTGTTGGTACTCATAGGATAATAATAATAATCCAATCCATTCTTCTCACTGAGGATTGTTATGATGGGGTACATATGGTCTAAGGTGTGTGTGTGTGTGTTTGTGTGTGTGTGGGTGTGTGTGTGTGTTTGCCATTGTCACTTAAAGGTTGATCTTAGCCTAAAACCTCGACCAGAGCGTGCAACAAAAACATGACACACATGGCGTCAGTTCCTGCATTGATAGATAGATAATATCACGTTGCCGCTGGTCTATTAGACTGTCACTAAGGATCAGCTGATGGCCCTACATGGTGTCTGTTTGCATATTAAACTAATCTCCATTCAAGCACTTTGGCAGGTGGTTCAGATATTTTAATAAGTCAATGTGAGAGGATGTTGCTGAGGGGAGGGGGAGGAAGAAAGGAGGAGGGAGAGAGGTTAGTATTAAATGCTGCAGTGCCACCCCTGTGTTACTGTGCTGCTGTGGTCGGTGGAGAGCAGAGGAGAAGAGAGTCTATCTGAAGTGACACACGGATGGATGTTTATTTTTAGCACGCCGTATTATCTCACAACAGGACTGTGTTTGTGTGTGTGTGTGTGTGCATGCGTGTGTATGTGTTTGTGCGTGTCCAGCATGCATATGCATGAGTGTGTGTCACTGTCTCAGCGAGGGTCAGGGAGATGTGGCCCGCTGTCCCTTACATACCACAGAGTTCACCAATAGGGCAGTGTGTACAGAGAGAGATCAGAGCTGAAAGGGTGGGGACAGCTAAGTAGACTTGAAAGAAAAGGAAAAGGAGGGGAAAAAAGCACACACAATACAACCAGGCAGAAATAAATGTAACAGAAATACCTGTACAGAGACTGGAGAGGTCGTTTTAGTTGCTTCTGCTGTAATTCTCAACCCACCTCCACCTCTCTGTTTCAGTAAGGACTACCCTGTGGTCCCTCGCAGTACTGTCCGTCAGAGAGCCTGCTCCACCACGAGTCCCTTCAGTGGGGAGGGTCGGGGTCTGCGAGGTTCCCCCGAAACTGTCGGATCCCCCTACAGTTGTGAGAACGGCTTGAGCAGCGGCAGTCCTCAGGAGCTGCTGAGGGCTCCCCCTGCACACTACGCGCTGCCTCATCCTCACCTGCAGCACGGCCAACAGCCACAAGTCTCCCACTGCACCAAGAGGAAAGGTAGGAGGAAGCTGTGTGTCTCTGCCCTCAGTACACTGTGTAAGAAGAAAATGATAGCCTATCTCAAGCTGTAAAAACATCTCAGCTAACTCCCTGACAGAGGACTGCAGATATGACTTATCTAGTTTTCTTCTAATTATTGTAATACGTTATGTCATAGTGACAGTAATTGAGTCCTAAAACTGGTCATTTCTCCAACTTGTGATTCTGTGCTAAATTAATATTATTTAATAATTAAAACAGTATGTGTAAATGTCATAGTATGTGTCTGTTGCGGTTTACCTGCAAAATGTGAAAGTAAAAGGACCAGTCCTGTGATATTCCTTTTTTTTTGCACATTGAGTGTAAATATACATACATTCTGTTACTGCTGGCTATCATCAAATATTTCAAGTTTTAAGATTGATCTCTCAACTTTCCGTATTAAAATCAGAGACTTAAAATGTAACTTAGTTATTTGGTTTTTAAGATGTTAATCATTTAAGTTACAGCTAAGTCACAGCATCTTCTTAGATATGCAGTTACTTCTTGGCTGTTACTGGCATTCAGTCCGTGTTTGCAAACTGTGTGTATTTAGCATCAGATTTGCTAATGCAGCAGCTGAATGAATGAATAAGTAAGTTGTTCTCATGTCTGGTCATTTACATGGTTAATTCAGACATATTGATCAACAGCTAAAAGAAAATTGGTATGATGTGCAATTCTGGCTTTTAAAATCTGGAATATGCTACTACTACAGTATAGTATACCGGTACCCTATATACTTTGTAGTTAATAGGACTGGGTAGGTTTTAAATGTGTTATTGCAAAACTGATACTAGGCTACTGTATGTTAACTGAATGCATCATTAACAAATAAATATATTTTCAATAACTGTTTGGTTTGAAAGTATAAACCTTTTTCTTCTACAAGACCCTTTTTCAAGCCAAACGTTAACTTAATTAGTCTAAACTCATGAGCCAAATAAGCAGTTTGCCAAAATAAAATACTGTCTTCTTTCATTGGTAAAATTATGATTTAAATCTGAAACTATTGTTGTTTGAAGTAAAAAATTCTGCTCTGAAACTTTCCCAGTTCTCACTTGTCATTAGCACTAAATAAAAAATAAACAATGTCTTGTCTTTGTCTGTCTCTCTCTCTTCAGTGGAGGAAAACTGCTCTTCAGGAAACCACCAGCACCTGTACAAGAAACCCTTTACCGGTGGCTCTCCAAGTGAGGGCGAGTCTTACTATCACCCCTCCTCCTATCCTCCTCCTCCGCCTGGTCTCTCCGACATCCCACTCACTGACTCCCCTTACAGCTCAGACATGGTGCAGCGTCAGGCGTGCATGTTCGCCAGCTCCGAGCCCAGACTGGATGAACTCAACTGTACATCCTGGTCATACACCTGCCCGCTCCCCTCTGCCATGACCCCCATGAAACCCTACCCCCCTTACACCCCTCATCCTCCTTACAGCTCCAGCCCTCAGGGTTCTCGACTCAGCACTGGAGCCCACCAGAACTCTCCGCCGCTGGGAGAACACATCGCCCACGACCCCTATCAGAGCCAGAGCTCTGGACCTCCATCCCAAAGCTCCCAAACCATTCAAAGCAGGCAGCTGAGCTCTCCGCTCCGAGAGTATCCTCGCTACACGCGGAACCTGTCTCCTCCTCTCTACCACACCCTAGAGACGCATACACACATCAGGTGTGGCGTCCCAGAATGGAGTGCAGCCTCCTAACTGAACCAGAGGACATTCCCGACAGACTGATTAGTGGGCAGAGATTCCTCGTCTCAAACTCATTGACCCTTCTTTCTGCACTTCTGAAATATACGGACACGGATTTTAACTTTGTAAAATAACTGTTAAAAGTGTGATTTTTGTGCTGTGTGAAGAGGTCTCATTTGTTCCTCATGTTGCTCCCCTGTGCTGGATGGAGCACTGGATTGTTAAAAACTGGACTTGGACATCCATGAAGCTTCAAGAAAAAGTCTAAGCAGCACAATCAAAGTTTTACCTTATCACCTTTCCATAACCCAAAGACTGGTTTCATCCAACGGTCTCCACTGTGAGCCCTATTAAGGCCGGGCCGTGAACAGCACTAGGCTGTTTTCCACTCAATGAATCACACATTCTTCATTGTTAACGATGTAAATTGTGACACACTGTCACACAGGCAGTAATATTTACTGACCAAAATAATCTCGGCTCTCACAGCAGCCGGAGGGAGACTTTTTTTCTTTAGTGGAGCAAAGCACAGCTCAATGCTCAGTCTCAGTGAAGGAGAAAAGGCAGGAGTTTGTGTGTGCGTGTGCGTGTGTGTGTGTGTGTGTGTGTGTGTCTGTCTGTGTGTGTGTGTATGTGCATCTGTATGGAAAGCCTATGTCAGCTCAGCTCAAGGATACTATGAATGCATTTTCAATGAGACAGCCAGTAGTAGCTGCAGGCACTGCACCATAGAAATAAACAGTTTGTTTAGACCCTGCTACAGGCTGAAAGACCTGTAAACACAGCTTCCACTGCATTCTGGGTAAATGCACAACTCAGCCTCACACAGCTGTCACCGCTGTCCTCTCAGTCACCCCCAGCTGACCAACCAGCTTTCTTCTTGCACTGAGAACCAGCCAATGAACACACACCTCTCTTTTATCCCCAGCTGACCAGTCAGAGCTGGAGCACAGCATGTGTCATGTGTGCGTGTGTGTGTTGTCCCATTTTTGTTTGTTTCGGAATTATTCATGAGTCCAGTGGTGATACATTCAAGGATTGCTCAGCAAATAAAAGAATCACAGTGCTGTAAACGTGACAGTGTTTATACAAAAACTCTTTAAAATATATTTTTGGTCTCTTTATTTTGAATCTAAATACTCCTTGTCAGGTCCAAACAGCATTTCTCCATTAATCACTTTGACAAGATTGTGTTAAATACATTTCCCTGCAGATTTGGGTTGCGTGACTTTCCTCCTTTAAGCTAACTGTAAAGAAAGATTTTGGCACTTACTGTGCAAGCTAAGATTTTGGTTGATTGTAGTGTAATAAATCAGTATTTATGTTTCTGCCCATGTGTTTTACATGCAGTGATGTAAGAAGGTGCTCCAACAAAAACAAACCATCAGTATGTAAAGAAGAAATCCTCATCATTCCTTGATATGTATTTCATTTGTACGTGTGTGAGTATGTGTGTGTGTTCCGAGATGTTTTTTTATAGTCTTGTTCTTGTTATAGTATTTATTACTCTAGATTTCTAAAATTACAGTTTGTTGTTAACTTGTGAAACAAGACAGTATTGTTCAGAGATATTTGCTTCACTTTGAAGGTTTGTTTCTGGTTTCACCCTTCATCTCCAGGTGGTGATAAATAGTTGTGCTAAACAAACTACATTTTCTGTTCCATGGAAATAAAGACAGATTTATATACAAATATGGGTGTCATTTTAGAGAATTTTGTATAAGTGAACATGTTATAGTGTTCTTCTTTTTGGGATTAGACAACAAACACAGCAGAGACAAACTATTAACATTCCCAGTGGGTTATTTAAAGTACGTTCAGCACTCCCGGAGTGGAAAATCTCTTAAGTGTGGTGCAGTTTATCAGTTTCACTGCATGTATCAATATGGAGGACCTGATAACAGCGGCCGGAACCTTTTCCCAAATGTATCAAAAGTGTCCAACGATCTCATTTAACTACGTCGAGAGGATTGTTCAAAGTGTAACATTTTGTGCTATGCTATCTTATCAAGTATAAGGGACCCCTGTGTCTCCAACTCTTCCACTCAGCAATGAACCCCCCAGAGTGGTGTGGGTGCTGTGCATACCTTGTCCGCCTCCTCTTATCTCTGACAGGTTGTTTGGCATCTCCACTCTCCACCAGCTGGAGCCCCTCACTGATGCCCAGAGAGGGGTGGGGTCGATCAGGATGCAGGACAAAACAAGTTGGGGGTGCGTTGGTGGTCCTCCCCTCTCCCCTTCTCTTAGACTCCCATCCAAACTGACATTCGCCCTCCCTCCTCTTTCTTGACATCTCATGTTTCTGTGTCTCTCACAGCAAAGTTAACCTCTTACACCTGACACCTGCTCAGAGTTTACAGCACGCTTATTTTGAAAGAACAAATGGACGTGACATGCAGAGATTTATTTAGAAAAAGCTGCTAAATCATTAAACTTCTAATCCAGTGTATATACATTTAATTGCATGGTTAAATGTAAGTTGTCAGACCTCCCTCTCTATCTTCTCTTTTTCTCCTCCTTTTCTTTCTCTCGTACACCATAAGGTCAGAGGTTAAGCAGGCAGCTTTTCAGAGGGTCTTTTCCTCCTTAACCCTTCGTCTCCAGACAAACTCGGGCCAGGATGAAGAGAGGGGGAGAGGAGGGGGGGGAGAGTGAGGTCCCATGCAGGGGCCTCTAACTCTGAAGATGGATTGCATCACTTCATGATTGCTTGTACAGTAACAGAGCTTTGTGATGACTTCTGTATGGCTGGGACTTAGCTGGGAGAATAAAGCTTTGGGTAAAGTGGTAAAGTAATATTAAACAGAGTGTGTGTGTGTTTGTGTGTGTGATGGGCCTCAATCCATCTTTGGAGGACTTTCTCAGACAAACTGGTCGGACACTAGATTGATGAACCTTTGTGATCAAAGAGCTTAAGTGGTGGTTAACGTTATCACCTCCCTTCCCCCAACACACACACACACACACACACACACACACACACACACACACACACACACACACCCTTCTACATATTTTACTTTTTTCATCCTTATCTTTCTACCTTGGTTTCTAACAGATGCAGAGCACAAACAACCACATACACACATACTGTTTTTTCCCGGTGTGCACAGACAAGACAACACATGTCAGAGAAAGACCTACATTTTTAAATGTCACACATTTGGCCTGGAGACCTAAATGTTTGTATAGTGACTACAATGGGATGCTTATGAAGGTTGCTCTATTGTGTTAAAGCAACTGCCCGGTTATGCAAAGCAATATCTTTTCTAAAGTGAGCTTTTTTAAAAGGCATCAAAGACTTATTTAAATCTTATTAAATTACAGCCTGAACTATTGGTTTGAATCTATAAATGTGTATCTGGAGTCTCTTGCAGGACACTGAGAGGCATTTGTGTGATGTCTAGCATTAGTGATGCCATTTTGTGTGGAATAAGTGGTCTGAGATGGAGTATAATTGGTAAAGTTGATTATAGTTCGTCTCTATGGGTCTGAGGGTGCTCCGTCTCTGTGGCAGTAAAGGGCGACAGCTCAGTCCCTCTTGACTAGCATGGCACTAGTTAAATAGCCTTTACACTGGTATGCCACATTCAGGAACTAGAGAAAGCTTGGCTTTAGGCAGTTTTCATGATTCAAAAATTTGGATTAAGGGTACTGGCTTGACAACAACGACAACCAAAAACAGCGACAAACGCAGCAAAGCTTGTCCAAATGTTTTTAGAAATTCTTTAGACCAAGTGTGATTTGAACATTGAGAGGGCATTGTAGTGAAATGGGTTGATGGATACTAAGCCATAAGTAACTGTGTATTAGTATCTGTAAGCACTGTGTGGAACAAAGAGGACAGCACAATGGCAGTACAATAATGTAAAACAATGAATGCTTGGCCATTACACATGGTGCAACAAAGTAGGATGGTGGAGGTTTATTTGAATGATACTATCCATCCTTGTTGTTATTTAAAAGCCACAAGAATGGTCTAATGCTGTTAAGCACAGTATAGAAACAAGACTGAGACTCAAAGCTAATTTCCCCCTTAAATGAGAGTTTATGGCTGAAACAGCCCTGAAATCACTGAAGTAGATCTTAATATGAGCATAAGGGCTGTCAAGGATAAGAGGCCAAGAGGAGTGTGCTTGTGTGTGTGTGTGTGTGTGTGTGTGTGTGTGTGTGTGGGGGGGGGGGGGGGGGGTTGTGTGTGCTTGGGTTGTCCTGCATGTTGCGTCTAAAAGACAAAGGGAAAGGTTATGGGTCAAACTAACAGCAGACAGGGTAGTCCAGGGTCAAAGGGCTCAGACTAACCTGATCAGTGATGGTTGTTTATCTGGCCACCCTCGAACCGTCCCACTGATGGAGCTGCCTGATCTTTCCCTCTCATGCTTTCAGACCAGTTCAACAACTCAGGGCCAGTTTTGAAGAACGGTTGATCCCCTTAAAAGAAATAAACATGCACAGGTCATATCATCAAATGTTGTTGGCCACACCATGTGGCCGTCATGTCTTTGTCTCTCTGATTTACCCCTCACAGTCTCCAGTGGAAGCAACGCTTTTAAAAAGGACACTGATGTGAGCAATAATAATTGTTTTAACTCCTAACATACCAACAAGGTCCAAAGACCGGCAGCCAAACCCACATGAAAGGGTGGAAGGGATGGAGGCGCTCCCACAATGGGTGGTGGTGGGGGTTGTGGGACGTCATGGAGCCAATGTCCCGTCTGATTACAGCCAGAGGACTGGAGAGGCACGCTAATCCTCCACACACACACACACACATACACACACACACACACACACACACACACACACACAAATATAGATACACAAAAACACTATTTGAGACAAAGACACGCAACCAGCAAGACAGACAGACATGCACACACAAATATGCTCAGACAAGAGATTACACCCAATATCCCCCAAACTCACTCTGGCCCCCCTCGTCAGAAAGGACACAGCATAATGATATCACCACAAGCAGGACTTCACTTTGCCGATCTTTTTGTTTTATCACTGTGGAGGCCGGCCGTGGCCCCTCACAGTCTCCCAGTTTTGAATAAAGAAAGGTTGTCAGGTCATTGTCGTGCGTGTACCCGGGACCATAGCCAGGACTTACAAATTAATACTCTGTCAAGTTCTTGCAAAATCACACCCTCTCTAAAATATTTTTTGTAACTTCCACAGAAAAAGCCTTGATTGTTTTTTTGTGTTTAACTCCCAGTCCACAGTGTCAGGAACAAAAGTTTGGTGCGGAAACACTGATTGGTTTTTATGACTTATGGCCTTAGAGCTGCTATAATCACTCACTTGTACAATGCATCAAATGACAAAAGGAAAACAATGTGACAACGTAAAATGTATCACTTTTAGTAATGAACAACTTCACTGTTTTGGTTCACTCTCATTGCTCTCACAGTGAAAAAGCTTTCCAAAAAAAATCAATGACCACTACCTATTCAGCACCAAACTGCAGATAGACACAGCAATTAGCTTTAAAGAAAGTAGAGCACAGCGGCTTCCCGCAGGAGTTAGTAGAGACCGATACAGAGGTAAACTGTCATGTCTGGTCCCTGGGTCAAGTGTCTGTGTGTAGATGGTTTTCCATTTCCTGTTTTATTTTGTGGTCTCTCCGTTCTCTTATGTGTTGTCTTGTTTTACTTCCTGCCTTTGCCGTCATTATTGTCTGCCCAGCCCTAATGTGTTACTGTTCCTGATCCCTTGTGTCACCTGTCTTTTGTTACCTGTGTATCGTCTCTGTGTTTTCTTTGTGTCTTGTTGGATCGTTGTTTCTGTGTTCTGTTCTGTGCTTCTCTGGTTTGGTTTGGTATGTTATGTTCGTCGGTGTTTCAGTTTCTTCCTTGTTCCTGGTCTTGTGCTACCCTGAGTGATTTTAAACATATTTTGCCTGCTTCACCATGACTCCCTTTGGCTTCATTAAATCTATGAACTCTACACTGCTCTCATCAGTCTGCCTTTGGGTCCATGCCTCGCCTCACTCGTGACATAAACGAGATTGGATATGGGTCTTACATTCAACTCCAAATAAAAGATAACTTGCTCCATATCGACTGGAAAAAGACAAAAAACAGAGTCCACACACTAGTTAACACTCCCATTAAATCACAGTCCTAAGAGGAGCTTGATGCTTGAAACGTCACTTGGTGGTAATTAAATATATATTCATGATTCAGACTCTTTTTTCCATCCGACCAACAGGCCAACATCAATATCCCTAGTGCCCCAGTGCTAGCATACCTAACACCAAGGCCTTGACTTGTGTCCTTTAGTCCTGCATGGGCCTTATAAGGTACTTTACATCAAGTGTTCCAACATCCTCACATGCTATTGCCACATACTGTGGTTAAACCCAAAAAGTGGTTTCCCTTCTTACATTTTTTCATGTGAAGGATTTTTAGTTGCCTGAAAAGGTGGAAGTTTTTAGCATTTCAAAAGAAAAACTGCTTGTCTTATTTGATTACATTAACAGATATTATGTGTGCCAGCTGGAACAAAAATTGAGGAATCTGTAAAATATATTTAACATGTGGTTGTATTAAAAACTGATAAATACTATGCTTTCATCTGCCTTTTGTAGAGGACCCATGTGCCCGTGCATCCCCTAGGAGGCTTCCCTCTCTCCCTGAATTTTGGTTTCCCATGCTATCCATGCTTGTCAACACTAGTGTACAAGCATGTTTGCAAACAGGCCAGACAGGACCACTGCTGTGAGACGAACACAAAACACAAACATCAATAAACAAACAAATCCATTCACACATCCAGCTCCCTCCAAAACACTGCATGCACACCCAGGCCGATTTTTAAAGCACTCACTCAGCCTGCTGTCAGATGACATTGCTTGCCAGCAGCAGCATTGTTTTGTTCATACTCGGTGCATTTCTGCAATCTTGTCTCATTAATAATAGATGGTGTCAGAGAGTCGCTGGCCTCTCTGTCTGACAAGGCATTAGCATAAACACAGACTTCCTCTCAATATCTGTTTGCACCACACTGATGACCTTTAATTATGGATGTCTATATTTGTTACCTGTCCACTCAAGTGTCTGTGTGTGGGCGTGTGTGTGTGTGTGTGTGTGTGTGTGTGCGTGTGTGTGTGTGTGTGTGTGTGTGTGTGTGTGTGTGTGTGTGTGTGTGTGTGTGTGTGTGTGTGTAAAGGTCCAGTTTTTTTTTCCACAATTAAGAATTTAAATAGAGGCTTGAAAATGAGATCAAGAGCAGAATAAAACCAAGAAATCGTATCATAAAAACACTTTTCTAAGTAAGGTGATAATAAAGAAATACAATCAAGTCAGAGCCACAGGAAAGAACAGTTGGGCAGAATATGCAGGGAGTAAGCTTAAATGGAAACAAGGTAAAAAACTTGACAACACTTATTCAACATTTGAAAATGAAAGAGGAATTGAGTCAGGAGCAGTATACTTCATTGATCCCCTCAGGGAAATTACATATTTGCAGAAGCTCACAGTCAAATTCAAGGTAAAATAAGAGTAAGAAAAGAGCAAGATCATAAGTGTAAATACGTAAATACGTACCATACAATAAGACATACATGTTGAGAATTTACAGAGAGGGTAAATGAAAAAGGAAGAGTTATTAACTTGACAATGATTTAGATGTGCAATTACTGAGGAACAAGAGAGGAGCTATTTACTACTGACAAGCAGTGTTCAAAACTCACACAACTTTGATTTAGATATTACCCAAGAGCCAGTGGTCTCTAAATATCAGCATTATTTTCCATTTGTTTTAAAAGCACATGGATTTAAAAAAAGATATTGGATGCAGATATTTAGATTGAGTGAGGGTTATTTAGCTTTGTGATGCACTGGAACAATATATGTGCAACTTAAGAGGAGGTCTAAGGGGGAAATGGGTTACATTAGGGTGTGTCCTCATTGGCTTTATGCCTTCCATTAAAGATTCTGACCTCTTCATCTTATTCTCTTCATCCTTCTCAGCTGTTAAAAGGTCTGCCGGTGTTTACATGGGTGTTATGTCTCCATCTCCTCAGCCTCACACTGTGCCCATCACCTGACACAACATGCTTTTCTTATAATAGCATCATTCCATTAGTATTAATAAAGTACTGTGTGTGAGTGTGCAGCAAGCCATTCATTCATCAAAAATGGATACGGCGGCATCTCAGCCTGCAGCTATCTGTGTTGTTGTTTTTCCCCTTCATTGCCTTTTGGTCATGCTGTTTCTCTTTCTTTCTTTTCTATTTTCTCTGCTCATTTTGTGTGTGTGCGTGTGCGTGTGTGTGTGTGTGTGTGTCTGCTGTGTTCACTTTCAGCAGTGCTATCTTCGCAACACCTGGCAATTATTACGCAAAAGCACACAACATTTCCATTAAGCGTGCTAATGCCACCTTGCTCTGTCACCATGTGGCACTGTGCTCTCAGTGTGAACATGTAATGTCAAATAACCATTAACTACATCCTACATAGCTCCTATTTACTTTAAAAGGGGACAACAATACATATTTAGGCATTAAGCAAATATTACTGTAAAGAGACTAATATCATCTGCTTTTTTTTTACCACATGGTCTATTTAGTGGCTGTTTTGGAGCGTTTGATCACCTTACATGACCTTTATCAGCAGGTGGAATTGTAGATGTTCAAATCTCCATTTGTTCCTGAGCACTTCAAAGACCTCTCATTGGTGTTGGTTTAAAAGATGAGGTTCAAAGTCTGTTCTTGATCACAAAAAAAGCACATAGGAAAACAATGTTACCACAAGGTCCATTTAGCAGCTGGTTTGGATCTTTGGATCGTCATCATTGAGCTCAACAGCTGCTTCTATTGTCAGACATCAACTTTGAACCTCGCTTTTAAAGATCAGTTCTCAAGAACTGTGTGTCTTTGGTGGACTTTTATAGACACACAACCAGTTCAGATTTTTTTTATACTTGTTATGCATCTTCAATGAGTCAAAAACTGTAGCCATCAGGTGGGATCTCGGCCAGAATGCACCAGATTAACACATTAAGTCGTTATTAAAGTATTTCAAGGAACCACATTATTCTTTAAAAAAAAGAAAATCTTTACATTTAAAGTATTTCTCTGTAAGATTAAATATTTACGAATAAAGAAGAAACAAATACAAATGCAGAAATCACTCATGTGAAATAATCCAATCTCTCTTTACTTTGGCAGAAAATAGAGAGTCAATGGAAAAAACCCATTGCTCATAATAAAAAGCTGATTGAGAAAATAATGCCCAGGGCCCTTGAGAAGTGGAACTCACCCCTCTTAAAGGCAGGGTTGGTAATGTTGAAAAGCTAGCAAGAAATGAACCATCTCCCCGGGGCTAGGTTTAACCCCTCCCCCTGACCTGCGTCGTATCGCTGTGTCGCTACGTTGCTGCGTCGCTACGTCGCTTCATTGCTACGTCACTGCTTCAGGGAAGAAAGGACCTGAGCTTGTCTCATTCACCGGTAGACAACCACCTAAAATGATCACACCAAATATTTAAAAAAAACATGACTAATGTTTGCAACGCATGTACATTGAGCTTAGGCTCATACACGGGAAGGGTAGCACACGCGCAGTGGAGAAAGGAGGCATTTCATTGGTTCTTTCCACGCGGACCACGAAGCAGGGATTGGTGGTGGTTTTTACAGGATTACAGCTACAAATGACTTTTGTAAACAAAAAATTCAGAACCTGTCGGTGCACGATCCATCCTGCCTGCACGATCCGTTCTGCGCACGTGCAATATGTTCGTGCATGCGCAGATGATACCATGATGAACGCGGATTTACGACACTGCACGATCTGTTCCTATAGACAGTTAGAGAATGTCTGTTCGCCTCCACCGGAAAGCTAATGTTAGTATAGCTAACAGCTAATTTGGCTAACCAGTAGCTGAGACAGCATGTAAAAAAGACCCTCAAAACTTAAAATAACCATTACAATTGTGCTCATTTAAAATACAATCACTCAATATTTGTTTTTGTTATTATTATAAAGTCTTGATTTAGCTGTAGCCTGCTTTTCCGACTGTTTAGTTTGAGAAACGTTATTTTAGGCTGAATCAAGCTGTCAGCTAGCGGTTAACCGAATTAGCTGTTAGCTAAACTAATGTCATTAGCTTTCCGGTGGAGGCTAACAGCAGACCGCTACTGTGGAACAGATTTTGCAGTGCCGTAAAATCCTGGGAAATCCTCGTACATCATGATTTTCATCTGCGCGTGCGCTAACACATTGCACATATGCAGAACGGACCGTGCAGGCAGCACGTATCGTGTACCGACACAAAGACAATTTTCAGCAACATATAAAAAAGTGTATATTGGAAATAGTTATTAATATTCAATAGTCCCAAATTTCTAATCAAAAAAGGTACAAATGCTGATGTTTGGGTGCACACCATGAGTTTGTAATGACAGAACCACTGACAGGTCAGGATTTTGTTTTTTTTCAAACGTGAAAACACGTTTTCAGAATCCAATAAATTAGGCCTACATCTTTTCATTCGTAGCAGCCTAATTAATGATTTCACACAACTGTTTTTTTTCTGACATGTTTAAAGCAAAGTTCTTCATGTTTGCCTGTGTTTGTCTGTCAGCATGGTGAGGAGCATGGTGTGTAACCACATGCTTGCGTGAAATGTCCAGCATCGTTCAAAGTGTCGGCAGCAGAAAGGTGTGATATTAAGTGTGATTTCTGTGCTTGTGTGAAAACATCACACATCTTCCTGTGATTACACTTGTCAATCAATTGTCTGAAAACTCATGTCACTTAGGTCTGCTTTACACACATTTTACACACATGCTGTTCAAAAGTTGTAATCATCTGTTATATTGATTTAAATAGTATAATTCAGGTGCCAAATGTATTATTTACATTTGAAATAGTTTTGGCCACAAAACAAGAAGAAATAAATGATTCCAACGTCAATGGTGTCCTCACAGTGTTTAATGACAGGGGAGAGTGGTGTTGTGGTATGGACTGGTGGTATGGACTGTGTTGCTGCATCAAGTGGGGAAAATTAACGTAATCTCGATCAAAATTAATATCATGTATAGGTCAGATACTCAATGTGGAACAAATAAAGAAAACCCTGATGAGGTCAGCCTATTTTTGGACCCAGCCCATCAACGGTTAGTCCAAATGTACCAAAGGCTCTGGCTTGGGGCATACCAAACTCATGGGCCAATGAGCCAGTGGCTGTTTTGTCTGCTCAATAATCAATTGTTGTGTATTGATGTTAGATACAATTAGCCTATTAGTAGCCTATTTTGTATGCCTTGAAACAGGTCTGGAGGTGATCAAGCAACCATTAAACCTTTGGTGTATTTGCTTGAAAAAATATTTAAATGATAATAGATTATTAAAATAGTTGGCAAATAATTTGGCATCAATCTACTAATTGATTAATCTGCCTTTCATTTCAGCTATGATTGAAATAATGTATGAGTTAGACTTATAGAAAGATCTTTTACATTTGAAATTCTAGTTGTCAATTCATTTTATGGACTAACTACATCGAATGATCATAAAAGACCTTGTTTTGAAAGTTGTTTTTCTTTGCACTGGACCGGACTGTGCCTTTAACAGTTCCTGGTTTGTGTTACCATAGAAACGAAGTGACGAAGACGCTGTCCATGGTCCGAGCTCTCGTAGAAAAGTTGGAAAACAAGCTAGCTAACCATTGACAGCAGGAGGTAGAGTAAAACATGAAGATTTTCTTCATTAACTCTTTTTGAACACTTCCAAAGACAACAAAGAGTCATGAGCGTCCGGAAGCAGCTTTTTTCACAGTGAGTTTTTTGGAGTGGTTCGCCTTGGCGGAGCGTGTGAAGCCCACAGACTGTATGGGCCTCTAGCGCTAATATATACAGTGAAGTTCAGCTCGACTCGATCTGAGCGCTCTACGCTACTAGTTAACCTTTCTACAACTTGTGTGTGAACAGGAGGTCGCCTGCGGGGGCGAGCCGCGGCGTGGTGACAGGAGGATCTCTACTTGACAGGAGCTTTGTCCTTTTTGATCTACAGAAGAGCCGCAGGGAAGAACAAGATCTTGATGCAAAGCAAGAAGAATGCAAACAGGTAGAATATTTATTGTAGGTGACTAACGTTAGTCTTCCACACTAAAAGCTAGCTACGTTTTCCTTTTAAAACGAATAGGTTCGGTTCAATTCTTTGCAATAACCCAGTAACGCTGTGTCTCTAAACAGCACCTGTTTACTGGTTCCACTTTATTATTCCACCTATTTAGTATTATTCATCATTCTCATTCTCATACCTCACTTATTATTTATTATTTACTAGTTATTTATCATTATCATTCTCATATCTCACTAATTATGTATTCATCATTTTCATTCCCTATTCCAGAACTGTTCATAATGTTCATAATATTCACATTGTAATACAATAACATAATACTATTTATTTATCCCAGTACGCTTTGCACTATGCTCCACATTTAAATATTTTTTGTTGAACTCTTCATTGCACTCATGCCTCTATATTGTGTCTGTTTAGAGTATGCATATATTAGTGTGTATGTATTAGTGTGTATATATTGTTTGGTCGTTTTGTATGTGTAAGCACATTGTGAGCAATGATGCTCCAAAGAAAAAATCCTCGTATGTGTCCTCATACCTGGAAAATAAATCTGATTCCGATTTTGAATCTGATTCTAAATAGGCTATCTTTTGCTACACGTTTATGTCTCGGGTCCACACTACTCTGGAATTTGGAAAGTCCAGGGTTGTTGTAGTCTGGACGGGCAGAAACCACCCCATGGTTAATTAGCTAGGTTTACACACCTTTCAAGAATGGTTCCACCTCAACACTCCAGGCAAATTAATCCCCGGTCTTCCTTTTCCCTATTGTTGTTTTTTCTCCAAAGTATGTTCTGTATTTTGAATTTATACATGCATGCTTTTCTGCAGAAAAGGACAATCTGCTTCCTGTTTACACCATCATGTTTACATCATGTGATGTGCGTTGTCAGATGTGTAATATCGTTTTTTGTTTCATCCATAGTTAATATAAATGGAAATTAGTTCTGCTACTGGAGCTAAATCGCTTGTGGGGACAGAGATCATTTGTGTTTAAAAACGCCGTTTAAAAATGAAAACGTAGTAGTGTAGATGTAGGGCTACAATTTCAAATGATGTTATATTAAAAACATATCTTAAACATTCCTATTCAAAATGAACACATTTAGACCGACATATTCTTAGTATCCTTTTCAATTGTATCATGTTATAAGCCATTAGACTACTGAAGTAAAAATAAAAATGTCAGATATATTTACAAATGCATTGTGGATATATGTTGATGGTAATGCATTATGAATGGTTATTCATTTAGGATAACTGAAATTAAAATGATAACTAGTAACATCTGGATTGTGTGTATCTGAAAAGTTTTCATCTGCTGTGTGTTTTAATGTAGATATTGGAGAGTTTGCAACAGGGCATACTTGAGTTGCACGAGGAGGCTAAGAAAAGGAAGGAGTTACACTTGACCTTTGATGAGTTTCTCAAGGTACAGTAGAGGACCCTTTCACACACAACTCTTGTATGAGCCTGTACATAACTTTATTGGATTTCATTTTCTTGGCTGCAACTGGACAACAACAGCCAAACTAAATCCCACTCTCTCCCTCTCCACAGAATGAGGATGCTGATCAAGCTGCTGAGAAAGCAGAGAAGAAGAGGAACGAGGTGCTTCAACTGGAGGCAGAGCTGGAGAGGCTGAAGGTGGAGTATGCCGAACTGACAGAGAGGAAACAGGTGCTACAGCGCCAGGTCCAGAGACACTCTTCATACAGGGACTTCATAGAGTGGGTGGTCAAAATGACAAAGGTACTGAAGATTTCGTTTTTTACATGGCGAAAGAACTAAATGTAAATGTATTTATTGTAGAAGAATAGTATCATGAAATTTTCCTTTTTACTAAACCATCTGTCAGTTAATATCTTTTTTACAGTTAAATTTTTTATTGCGAAATGACGTTCCAGCCGTGTGCAAAACTCTGACCCCAGTCTGCATTACCAACAGTCAACACACACTGTCACTCAGAACACACAGAGTAAAAACCTTGGCATCAAACAACAATTCATAAATTAGAAACTTTTAATCTTTACAGTTTCAATCATTAAGTGGCTTCACACTACTCAATAGTTTATTTAAAGAAAAGAGTGAAATTCTGTCACAAGACCATTTTTATTTCATAAAATATGATTTTTTTTTATGTAAACAAGAAGGAATGAAAATCAGCAGTTTGCTTCATTTTAATTTTTCTGTAGTAATTTATGTAATGACTGGGAAAAAGTGCAAGACTAAAAAGTATGTAATAACAAAAAACATTGGATGTCCTGGCTATACATCATCTATAGATGTAAATAAATGTGGTGTTCCCATTGCTTCCACCTCCATTACTTTCTGAAAAACAGTAAGTCCACAGTTTTACTAGAGTAATTGTAGTGTTTCACACGTTTTTTATAGCCGTGTATGTAACATCAGAAATCCTACCTGGTCATGTTGACATCGTTGCTCCTTCATCTGTTTACTGTTTCTCTCGAACAATACAGTGTATAATTGATTCATTCTTACAGTGAATGGTGTTTTTTTGTTTCCAAAAAACATCTTCCTAAGCTTTCCCTATAAACTATACAGTATATACAGTATGTCTTCACTAACAAGTCGTTCAGCTGAAATTGCAATCAGCAGTGTTTGAAATGCACCAGACAGAAATCCATTCTGTTTTGAATGGATTTTGCTGTATTACTGTTGTTTTTTCAATTATGGATATTTTTATAGCTGTGTATGTAACCTCAGGTGTCTTACCTGGACATGTTGGTATCTTTACTCTTTACCTATTTCTCTCAAACGGTACAGTGTAAACTGTTGTTTAGCAATAAAAAAGAACTTTAAACACAATGTGTGTGTATTTTTGCTGCTCTGAAAGCACAAACTGCCCAACAGGTTCCTTCAGACAACCCCAAAATGCAAGTATTTTGTAACTGAACCACTCATTTTTGACCCCCGGGAATTGTTTTGTCATGGTGGAAGGCATCCCTTTATCTTGACTCATCTTGTCTCTTGATGATGGCCTAAACAGTAGCTACACTCAATAAATATATGACATCGCTGTGTGAAATAACACCTCTGGCTCTTTCCCCCTAAAGATGAATGTTATATTTCAGAAAAGTGCAATAATTAGGGTTATGTTTACAGGGGTGATTTATGCACATTTTTAGTTCTGTGTTTAAATAAAAAAGCTGCAACTGGAGAAAAGAAAAGAAACTGTAATGTGTGTGTGTGTGTGTGTGTGTGTGTGTGCGTGCGTGTGTCAGTTTGATAATGTGCAGGCGATCACAGGTCATTTAGAGAGTCTTCTCCACTTTCGGGACCATCTTTATCAGAGGGAGAGCAAGGCGCAGGAGCAGGTCAGCCAGCAGAGAAAAGCATTGCTGTCACTGGAGGACCAGCATCACTTCCTGCGGCTGCACAAGAACAACCAGCTGTCCCAGCTTCAGACCGAGCTAGAGAAGACGCGCTCTGAGGCTCTAACATGGGTACCAGACATGAAACCGGGTCAAAATCCGGCACCAGAGCTAAGACCAGATGGAATGTTGATTTAAAGATTGAACAACCATCTTTCGTGTGGAATTTAGTTGTCCCTGTCTTCACACAGGAAAGGAAGTGGAACCACATTCAGGAAACAGCAGCAAAGAAAACACTCCTACTGGGACAGATTAAGATGGCGACCCTCAACCTCTATGAAATGACAGGTGACTTATTGGAAGAGGAAGAAGTTGTGGATATGAATGACACAGAGAAACAGCTGGACAAGGTATGTACCCCAACAGAGCCGAAATGGTGATAAACAGCCAGAGCAACAGAAAACGATCAACATACTTCTGTCCTACTGTCTCCTTCTTAGGTCAAAATGTTCATCCAGGACCACGAGGACATAGTAAAACAACAACAAACTTCGTCACAGAGACAGGAAGGACAGAAGAAAGACAAGCCCAAAAAGCGTATTGTAAATCAGTGTAATAAACATGCTCCACTCTGAGTGACACCAATGATTTGTTTTCATGTAGCTCCTCATTGTTATTAACAAGGCCAGATTAGAAGTTCTGAAATGTATCTGATACTGCTAACTACACATGTGAGGTTCACTTGTTTTAACTTGATAAATACTGTGTATCTAGTAGCAATATCCAATCAAGTTTACTGTTGGTGGTTCAATCCACAGCTCCTCCTGTCCACATGACAAATGAATGAAATGTAATGTACACTCAGAACACAAAGTCCTGTACTGCCACCCTGTGGCCAATACAGAAAACAGCAACTGGTACACCCAGTCAGTTCCTGTTTTTATTTATTTTATCATTTATGTTAGCTAATGTGTTTTCAGTTGAAAGTTGAGGAGGGCTATGCTTGCTGAAGTCATTAAAATAGAAATCCATGCAATTATAAAGTGGTGCAACAAGCCATTTGTCAAAACATTTTTGTTGAGGTCCACTGGTTTAAAGAAAAGTTTTTCAAGTGTTTCATTATTTGCCGCAAGACATTATCTAAATGTTAAATGCTGCTCAAGAAGAGTTGGAAAGTGCTGCAGTACTTTAGATACTGTTGTTCACAAAAAGAGTAAAAGTTTATAACATAAAGAACTTTATTGAGAACAACACATATATGACAAACGCACACTATTTATGGAGTATAACAGTATTTGCTCAACAGTCTCTCTTTTTTTTTAAACATCCAGAACCATTCATGCTCTAGAGTGTGTGTGTGTTGTTGTAACACCAGAGTAATGAAACTAGTCAGCGGTTGTTTATTTGGTCTTCTTGCCTTTGCCTTTTTTGGCCTTCTTGCTCTTGCCCTTGTTCTTCAAGGCCTTGCGAGTACTGTAGCCTCTCCACCAGGCTTGGGCAAAAATAGCAGCTTTGGTCTTCAACTCCAGCTCCCTCAGAGCCTCCCTTCGCTTCTCTTCTGCCAGCCGACGCTTCTCCTGGATCTGGTTGCACTCAACCTCTAGGGCAGAAAAGGGTGTCTTCAGCTTCATCAGCTCCTCCTCTTCCTTTTCATAATCCATTTTATTCAACTCCAAGTTGGCCTGGCATAGAGGCGAGTAAGCGAGATGGTGATTGTGAAGAAAATGTAAATCAGAAATGTCACAAAAATCTTTACTAAACATACACTCACCGGCCACTTTATTAGGTACACCTGTCCAACTGCTCGTTAACACTTAATTTCTAAGCAGCCA
>NC_048411.1:13307830-13317886 GCF_013103735.1 Etheostoma cragini | reverse complement strand
CAGTTCTGAAGGCAAAAGGGGGTCCAACCCGTTACTAGCATGGGGTACCTAATAAAGTGGCCGGTGAGTGTAGATAGACCTTATTGGACATTTCAAAGATACTGAGCATCCCGAATCAGGGGATGGGATAATGTAATAGGAAAGGTATAAATGCTCTAATGTCATGCTGATAAAAAGGCAGTCTGATACATATACACGTTGTCAGACGTTATATAAGTGTGAATGCATCTGTCCTCGATTTCAAACTGAAGCCACACCTGAGGACGATGCGTAAAATGAGCAGGTGTAAATGCAACATTGGTGTGTTTTAGAGCTTATGAAATAAATAAATGAGAAATAAACTGGCAACTGTTTTGATAATCTATTAATCGTAACAGTTTAATTAAGCAAAAATGGCAAATATTCACTGGTTTCAGTTTCTCTAATCTGAATATTTTCTGTGTTTTATAGTACAATGTTTTAGAGCAGGATGATGCAAATACACAATAACCTTCTCCACCTGTGTATAGACGGACCAAACTCAATCAGCTGATATAGACTGGGATGTGTGTGAAGGCTCCTGGAAAAAGGTAGTAAATTGACCGGTAGGTTTTGACACTTTGTTGTGGCAAATTTGTCTGAGATGGTACCTGGTTTTCTCCGATTACATCGTCAAATGTTTGGAGCAAGTATTCAATTTCTTCCTCCACTTTTTCATTTTTCTGCCAAGAAAAACAAACAGTAACAGTGCTGTGAGTCTTAATGGATATGTGTGTGTGTGTGTGTGTGTGGGTATATGCAAGTACATTTACTGTGAAATGTTACATTCCCCAAACTTACCGTTTGGATTTCTCTCTCTGCCTCCCTGTTTTCAAGGATCAAATTGTTGAGCTGACTGTTCAGTCGATCAATCTCCTGCTGGATACTGGTGTGCTTCACCTTTGCTGCCTTGTTGTGTGACTGGCGCTGCTTCTCTACAAGAAGGGACACACCCGTGTCTTGTCTAATGGGCCCATTCAAACCAATCTGTAAATTTTGGATCTCAACATTTTTCTCAGAAATCTGTAAAACAAAAAGGAAAGATAGGAGATTTGAGACAGGATGAAAGTCAAGAACATGGCTTCCATAGGAAATCTTTGTTTTTGTTCTCTTCTCTAGCTGCATCTAAGCAAGTTAAAGTGAGGGTTTCTTTTTTAACATCCAATGTACAGTAGTGCCTCACCATTTCATCTATTTGCTTCATGCTTTTAGCTACTTCTTCTTCCATTAAAACCAGGTGCTCCAAATCTTGGCCAGGGGATGAAGACACCTGGTTGTGGAGAAGCAGCAGCAGCTCCTCATCCGGACTGGTCAGCAACTGTTCTACCACGTGGGTGTGGAACTCCTTCAGCCCACTAATTAGCATGTCCTCGCTCTCCCCTACTTCCACACCTAGCTCTGTCCTCAAACCACAGAGGGCATCTGGATGGGCTCGGACGAGCCTGAGCAGATTCCTGACAGAGTTCTTGATGTCTTTCTCAAGCTCAGCCCTTGCTTCTCCAAATGCTCCTTCTTGCTCCTCCTCTGACTCCTGCTGGAGACCTATTAGCCCCTCAAGACTTTTATCTAATATTTGATGCTCTTGAAGTGCTCTGCTCAACTCCTTGTCCACAACACTGGACGCACTGTTAAACCGGAGGACAGCAGGTAGAGCAGCTGCAAACTCAACTTGACTAATGCAGTTTTCCAACATGCTTGAGATGTGTTGAGCCTCAAGAGAGAGCAGCTTCTTCTGTGACATGTCTTTGTTATTTAGATCCTCTTCTGAGTGTGTCCCTGTCTTTGCCAGCTCCGTTGCCCGGTTTGCAGACATACTGTCCGTAGATGGCAGGAAAACAAAACAAAACAAAAGATTACCCCACTAACACAGAACGTGTAGAGAACGTTAGGGAACGTAAGTTTTTGGTTCACTAAAGGTTATTTCGAACCAAACCAAAAGCTAACGTTTAGGGAACGTTCCCTCCTGGTTATAACGTTCTCTAAACGTTAAGAGAACCAACCAACTGTAACGTTCCCCTGCGGTAAAATGACGACGTTGACAATGTTACAACACTATAGTTTTGTAACATTGTCAATGTGTTGTAACATTGTCAATGTCGTCATTTTATTTCTATAGTTAACAGTTCGGTTGCATTCAGTGTTTGTTTATATATTGGCGGAGCAGCGCTATTCTGCGCTGAAGTAGTGCAAAGGCTCATGAGACTGCATGTGTTCGGGACTGTTCCTGTCTTTGAAGTGGATTTTAATGATGTTCTGTTAATTAAGTCATTGGCTTTTATAGGAACTTCCTGTATTAGCGTCTACATTTTACGTAGGCTAGCACTGACTCTTGCATATATTGGCATATCACATTAGTTAACTTTAGCTAGCTAGCGTTGTCCACGACAGTTAACACTAGGTTATGCTAGTGAGCATTAGCGTGTGTTAAATTAACAACATATTTGTAGATTAGCGTTTTTTTTACTTAACATTGATTCCAAAAACTCCTCCTATTTAAAAAGAAATAAAGAAAGAATGCCAGTAGTTACTTTAGCTTGTGTTAGTTTAGATGTACTAACGTTACATAGCTATTTACCTTTCAACTCAAGCTACGTCGGCCGCAAGCAGAAAATATTGTTGACATTTTTCTTCTGTTGCTAGGATACCATGTACGGATGCCATGTGCCATATATGGTGTTAAACCGATGTGTTAAACCACTGGCGCTTGTTCATTCATATTAATGTTATGATGCAGAAAACAGATCATATGAATGAATCAATAAATAAATTAATGTGATTTGCCTTATCTTAAATTATTTTACTTTTATTTTGAAAAGGGGGCAACTTGGTTCACTCCGCCTGCCGTGAATTGATTCAGTGTCGCAAATGTTTGTTGATCCATCTGTATCGTTATCTGTAGCTAGAGCTTTTTTAGTATCAATAATAACTTCCAGGTATTGTTGATGGCGGAACAAGTTATCTAGATGTAGAATTGCAATACGTAGTCATCGGTTAAGTGTTATCAGAACACGCACAACATATGTTATCCAACAGACAGCCTCGTTTGTGTTAAAGATGCCGTGATGGACACAGACAGTCTCAGCTTGTTAGC
Organism: Etheostoma cragini; assembly: GCF_013103735.1. Lineage (NCBI taxonomy): Eukaryota > Metazoa > Chordata > Actinopteri > Perciformes > Percidae > Etheostoma > Etheostoma cragini. The sequence goes on along the minus strand of NC_048411.1, from coordinate 13,314,777 downwards.
CTGAGTGACAGTGAACCAGTTGATTCGGTGACAGATACCGTCTGTAACCAGACGAAGACCAAATCCGCAACCAACAGGCCATGTCCGCTACACACGAATTGAAAACCGATAGTTCCTGTTTTGCATGTCTTACTAGAGACATTTTGACTAGTAATTAGCTCTCATCTTAGTTAGCAAAGCCTAACAAGTACTCTTCTTTTTCTTTAGCTTTAGCTTCGAGCATCTACGATGTGCAGTTGTCTTGCAGTCTGCGGAACAAACCGCGCACTTATTTAGCTAGTGCGTAGTTTAGATTAACTCTTATTGAACATTGTAACTCAAGGCGGTGCAGCCTGTTTATCTGCTAACATGGAGTCTGACGACGATGTGCCTCTCATCTTGACCTGGGACGAAGCCAACGTCGGTCTGCTCAACGAGGAGACCGAGAGAGGAGACGAAAGTAAGTTCTGTCATGTTCTCATTCTCAGCCATGATGCCAACTAATGTGTACTGCTAGGCCCATGGCCGTGGACGGTTAAGTATTGCTATTATTGTGCCATGGTATTGGATATACAATTAAAGCAACTCCTTAGTGCAATAATTAACTCAGTTGCCAGTTTATTTGGTAAGTTACACACAGCTAAAACTAACTAAGCAAGTTTGCTTTTGCATTGTATTATACTGATAAGTGTTCCTAATTCTATAGTTTACCCCATTTATATAAGTGGGGTATAAATCACAGCTTCCAGAATGACATAAAATTGAATCAACAATTCTCTTAAACAATTTAAACAAAATGAGTTAAAGTTAGTTGTACCAAATAAACAGGCAATTGAGTATATGCTTGGTTTCTTCTGGATGAGGGAATCATTGAACAGAAAGACATGTAAATTCTCAGTAAAAGACTTGGAAACTTTGGGGAAAAAAGGCATTCTTGCCTGAGTGGTGATCATTCTACTAAAGATTTGCATTGTTTTGTATAAGTATTTATAGAAGAGTTGTTTTATAGAAGTCTAGTATTTTTGTGTGTTATTATAGCAGTATATTTTGTGATATGACGTTAATGCTAGTCTACTTACCAGATGTGCACTAATGCGGTCAGAATTCATTTCATGTTGTTGACAAGCTGCATACATGCTGCACGTCCAGGCCACACTGCTGTAATGGAGAGCAGAGATTGTCTACCAGGCTGTCTGTCTGTCTGTCTGTGTGTGTGTGTGTGTGTGTGTGTGTGTGTGTGTGTGTGTGTGTGTGTGCGCGCGCGCGCGCGCGAGCACGAGCACGCACGCGTGAACGTATGGGTATCCATGCATCCATTCCAACATAGTAATCCTGCTGCTTTTGTATTCCTCACATATAAGCTACAAAATGACCCATCTGAGAAACTGCTGCCTCAGCAGACCAGTCCCCCCCCCCCCCCCCCCCCCCCCCCACACCCTCTGGTGCTCATGGGCCGCATGTGTGTGTTGTGTATGTGTATGTCTGCAACCCGTGTGTTAAGTGTGTGTCTGTGTGTGAGCGTACTGGATCATTTACCCTGACTCTGGAGGTGAACAGGAAGAGGAGCAGAGGGTTTTTTCAGGACATTTGGGAGTGGTGGACAAGGAGGAAGTATCATACTGTTCTGGCTGATTGCTGTGTGAGCTTTCTGGAAAGAGAGGGAGTTTAAACCTGGACACTGAAAAAGAAGGCTGCGTTGTATCAACTCAGTGACAGATCACTTGTTTGGACAGAAGTGTGGAGTTCCGTTTTACTGCTGGTGGTCAGGACCGTCCAGATCGTCACAAAACTAGATTTTATTTGTCCTGGGAGAAACGGTCATGACTGCTGAGCCTGTTTGTGTTTCTGTGAGCCTGACCCCACTGTGTTTTTGACTGGGAGCTCCAAACATGTCATTGTTCTCAAACAAATGAGGGGTTGGAGTGGCACACGGGTTGTACTCCTGTCAGGATAACAGCCAGGCTGCCGCTGGACTGGACTTTGATCTTCATACTTCAGCTCAATCTGCTGCTGTCAAGGTGGACAGGGACAGTCTGTGACTGGATTTCAGAGACTCATGTGGTCTTTGCTACGATTCAATCTAAGGAGACATGCTTGAAGCAGAAACACGTGATGTACAATATGTGGGAAGAGCACCCAGATAGGACTAAAATATGCAGCTGCTGAAAGACACATAGAGCGTTTGCTTATTCAAAAAAAGAAAACATTTATATTGTTGAGGGAACCTGTTTGAATCTGTATTTTAAGTTTATTAGAGATTTTCAGATGTACTTTAGAGCTCATTTTTCTTAAACCCGCACTATCTGTTGCATTTTTAAAAGGTAATCATTACGTAGTTCTGCATTACATCCTACAATGGAATACAGCTTTTCTCAGTGTTATTAGATATCCAAGATCCTCCCTCTTGTAGCGCAGGATTAATTCCTCTTGTGGTTTGTCTGGCTTGGGTCTGTATCCTGTCTGTGGCAGGAAGGGGACATAATACATCATGTAATATTAGTGCAAACACTGCACTCTTCTACTAAGTGGGTTTGAAGTTTAATCTCTGTGGCTAAGGCAGGTTAAGTTACATTTCACTGTCACTGGTGACAGTATCTATCGTCAAGTCAACTGTAAGAGACAACCAATCAAAAAAGTTCTGAGTTTCAGAAGCATTGTCAATTGTTTCGAATGATGTTCTGTCTTCGTTGTTACTTTAATCCTCCAGCTTGCCCTGCTTTTTTCTGCATCTGTAAGAACTCCCATCCAGACTGTGTTTCTGGAGTTTGCATCAGGCCTGAGTGGAATGTGTGGCCATCTGTATCTTTGGATGTGTGTGGATGCTGGAACAAGACCAGTGCAACGTGAATGACACACACACTTGTGTTGTAGACTTCTTGATTCTCGATTCAATCACACAGCTGGGGAACAGAGACAAAATCTGACAATGGAGTGCAGATGCGGACAGACAGCTGGTTCCGATGAAGATCAGATCCACAATGGGATTCCAGTAGTGATCTCCTCCTATGCCTTACAATTAGAACTAGACAGCATTGGTAGGCCCATACCTGTGTGTGTGTGTGTGTGTGTGTGTGTGTGTGTGTGTGTGTGTGTGTGTGTGTGTGTGTGTGTGTGTGTGTGTGTGTGTGTGTGTGTGTGTGTGTGTGTGTGTGTGTGTGTGTGTGTGTGTGTGTGTGTGTGTGTGTGTGTGTGTGTGTGTGTGTGTGTGTGTGTGTGTGTGTGTGTGTGTGTGTGTGTGTGTGTGTGTGTGTGTGTGTGTGTGTGTGTGTTTGTGTTTGTTTGTTAGTGCGCGCGCGCGCCCGACTGACCAATGATCGAAAGTACAAAGTCTTTTTATGCCACTTTCTAATTCTACTCTACTACATTTCAGAGAGAAATATTGTACTTTTTATTCCACTGCATTAAAGACATGTAGTTTATAACATTTTATGTTTCATTATAAATTAAACTAACCAACAATATATAGGCCTTTAAGTACAGCTGAAATTATAACATTACATTCTATGTTATTTAGCTGATGCTTTTATCCAAAGCAACTTACAATTAAGTGCTTTCACCCTTTAAGGTGCAAACTTAAGTAATAAGTGCAAGTACATTAGCTTTAAATAAGTCAAACTACAAAGAGCCATATGAAAGTGCAGCTTTAAGAAGATATATATATTTTAATGATTGATGATGATGATTAGCCGATTTAACACTTAGTTGATTGACAGAACTATTTTGATCTTTTCCATTGTTTTAAATGTCAGAAATTACTTTTACTTTTAATACTTTATGTACACTTTCCTGATTATACTTGCATACTTTTATTTAAGTAACATTTTCAATGCAGGACTTTTACTTGTAACAGAGTATTTTTACCATGTGGTATTAGTTCTTTTACTGAAGTTAAGGATCTGAATACTTCTTCGACCACTGTGTGTGACCCATATTCAGCCAGCCACATTTGAAAATGAAAAGACTTCATTGTTACAGTTAGTTGTTCTTTTTCACTTTTGGGCTGTATCAATACACTAACACCTATCTGTTTTCTGCCAGATGGAGGAGGAGGCAATTATGACTTAGTGAACAACACTGTGATCTCAACCCCTGGGCCACAAATCCACAGAGCACAAAATGTGTCCTTACGGCAAAGCTGGGAGATGAACTACCAAGAGGCAGCCATCTACCTTCAGGTATTCAGACGCAGCGGCATTTGTTAATTACCGAGTGCACAGGGTTAACTAAGTTAACATAGTGTGTAATAGTTTTTAATGACACACTATTACCTGTAGATGGTTAAACTTTGTGCTCTTTCACTGGGCTATAGTTACACCATTAACATCTGCTGGAAGGAATGAATCCATTTATATACAAGGAACTTTAAAATACAAAAAGGTAGGGAATCACAAATATGGAAAGTGATCCACTTTTCTTCTTTTTTTTTAAGTGTACTCACATAAACACAAACACAGGCTTTTTCATTGGATTTGCTCAGTTCATGTGTAATGATGTAAACCATGTTGTGTGTGTGTTTGTGTGTGTGTGTGTGTATATATATATATATATATATATATATATATATATATATATATATATTTTTTTTTTTTCTTTTCTTCTATTCAGTGTTTTTACCTGAATGCATTGTGTATTCCAATATAGCAATATTTACTAAAAAAACAATGTATAGACTAGTACAAAAAGAACCCCACGTGGGGTGTGTTCAGCACTCTCTCATCAATAACTCTCTATAGCATCTCATCCTGCTTTATAATAAACAATTATGCGGAAGTCTCACCTTTTCACCATATGGGACCTTTAAATCAGCTGAAATCCAATTAATTAAATACAAGGCTTATATTGTGTGGATTGAATGTGTCTTTTTAATTTCACATACAGGAGGGAGAGAACAATGATAAGTTCTTCACCCATCCTCGGAACCCAAAAGCGCTGGCAGCGTACCTGTTTGCTCACAACCACCTCTTCTACATGATGGAGCTTCTGACAGGCCTGCTGCTGATGATGCTGTCACTGTGTGAAGCTCCCGCTGTGCCCTCACTGCGCCTGGACGTCTACGTGAGTAAATACTATTACACAAACACAAGCTTATACACACAGTTTAACGTAAAAGCACCTGCGTATTTGATACCTCTGCAGGTCCATGCCACTCTGGAGCTGCTGGCTTTGGTTATTGTGGCATTTGAGCTATGCATGAAACTCCGCTGGTTAGGCTTCCACACCTTCATACGACACAAGAGGACCATGGTGAAGGTAATTGATTCATGATGGCTACTTACTAATGCGATAACAGTCACTTCAGCGTGCTGGATGCTTGGTCTCGTACTGTTGAGTCGGGTCCACTGAGGGAAGGCAGCCACCCTGCTGTCTGCAGGCCCCATGTCATAGTTTGTGATTCAGCTTCTGTTACTGCATATCGTTCATGTTGTCTCTTCTCCTTGTTCAGATGTGTGTGTTGCTGCTACAGTTCGTGGAGGCCATAGTGGTTCTAATCAGACAGACGTCTCACATGAGAGTGACCAGAGCTCTCAGACCAATTTTCCTGGTGGATTGTAGATACTGTGGTGCCGTGCGCAGGTACATAATGACCTAAACAAACACACTGAGATTCAAACAGTCGAGTCAAAGTCGTCATAGCCAAATAGAATTTACAGTTTCCTCAAATGAGGAGTTTTCACATCAACTCGCACCAAATCCTGTTTGTATAAAGGAAGACACTAGAGAGAATAAAGGAGAGAAGACACAGAGCGGCTAAGCATCCTTTCTAAATATGATTGTTTTCTGACATGTACTGCTACCTGATGGTTGTCTTTAATTTAGCTGCTTTTTGAATTGGAGTTAAAAGTTAATGTCCCTTACCCCAGGTTTTTTTCCATGGTTTTGTCACCCTGCATTAACATACAGACACCACTGATTTAACTGCAGAAAGCAGTCAACACTGACAAGGTTTCTTTCATCCAATTAGAAACTTGCGTCAAATCTTCCAGTCCCTCCCACCTTTTATCGACATCCTCCTACTGCTGCTCTTCTTCATGGTTATATTTGCTATGTTGGGTAAGAATGCTTATTACTTTAATGAATTTTAAAATCTGCTGCTTCCTTTCTTGCCCTTTTTTTACGTAAAATTTGAAAATAATTCTGTGTAAACCCTCTCCTGTCTTTAGAAGGTACAGGGTTTCCTGTTACTGTTACTTGACCATCCTGTTGTCTCTTCCCAGGTTTCTGCCTCTTCTCGCCAAACACTGTTGACCCGGTACGTTGAGTCTTTAGTGCCTGACATTAGTGTGTGTGAGTTACATATACGTTTGGGGGATTTTTGTGTCTGTGGTTGGTCAGATTTCCTGACTTTTCCCCTTTCTTCTCACCGCAGTACTTCAGCACTCTGGAGAACAGCATTGTCAGTCTGTTTGTGCTGCTGACCACAGCAAAGTAAGCACAGCAGTGGAGATACTGCCCAGTTTTCTGTTTCATCTTTACACACATGGATGGCATGCAAACAGTAACCTCCTATTTTCAAAGCTCATCATGAAAGCTGTTTTTTACCTCACCACAGTTTTTATGACTTGTGTATGTATCTTTTGCTTCCTTCTTTCTTGTAGTTTCCCTGATGTGATGATGCCATCGTACTCCAAGAACCGCTGGTCCTGTGTTTTCTTCATTGTTTACCTCTCCATAGAGCTCTACTTCATAATGAATCTGGTACAAATAGCATTGTTTCCACCACCTCTAACATTTTAGTCTTATTCATAATAGACATGGCTTCCATTAGCCTTTTTTACATGATCACTCATCAGCTTCACTTCTCTTCTCCTCCAGCTCTTGGCAGTGGTGTTTGATACGTTTAACGACGTTGAGAAGATGAAGTTTAAATCTCTTTTACTCCACAAACGCTCCGCTATTGACCATGCCTTTCAGCTGTTGGTTAGCCGGCAGGTACAACTTCACCGTTCTATGTAGTGTAATGTATATTT
>NC_048411.1:13305315-13307730 GCF_013103735.1 Etheostoma cragini | reverse complement strand
ACACACACACACACACACATACACACATACATACATTTACATATATCTGTCTTGTCGTTGTTTTCTCTCCAGAGGCCAATGGGTGTGTCGCTGAAACAGTTTGATGGTCTGATGCGATTTTACAGACCACGGATGTCTGCCAGAGACCGCTTCCTCACATATAAAGCTCTTAACACCTCAGGGGCTTCTATGCTCAGGTAACTGCCTGAGAAACACTTTTTCAATTAAAATCCTTTTGCTTTTAATTGCGTTGTTACATTCTCTGTCTTTTTCTGCCTCAGTCTAGAGGACTTTTATAAGTTCTATCAGGTGACTGGCCTTAAATGGAAGGTACGTTGCCTTACATTTGTACTGTGCAGTTATAGTTCACTTTATTTTGTGTCTTTTAATGTACATGTACTGCATATGTGTGTGTTGTTTAGGCACGACGCAGTGGAGAACATTGGTTTGATGACCTTCCACATACAACCTTCCTCATTTTCAAAGGCAGGTTCTATTTTTCTCTACTTGTTTCTCAAACTATAAAAAAATCTGTCTCTCAAGTCCTTATTTTCTGCACTTTCTTCTCTACTTTAATAGGCATTAACCTGCTTGTGAAGTCAAAGGCCTTCCAATATGCCATGTGTAAGTATAATCATTTACGTTCTCCCAGCTGTCCTAAGAAATGCAGAGGCAAAGTCTCCAATTGTAAACCTTTTTTAACCTTTTGCTCATGGGTACAGATGTGGTGGTGGCCATCAATGGCGTGTGGATCCTCGTGGAGACGTACACGCTCAACAGTAAGATCTTTCCCGATGACATAAATGCACTGAAGGACTGAAGGAAAGTGTTTCGCACAACAGATCTCTCACCTTTCTGTTCTCTGCAGGTGGAATTTCCTGGTCCAGATTTGTTCCTTGGAGTTACATTGTCTTTCTGACCAGTGAGTAGGCTGCATGCTGTCTCACACTCAAATAGAAAATCATCATATACTGTAAAACCAGTCATAGAGGGTGTCAAGATTGAAGTTGTTTACATGCTCTTATACCAATATTAACTCTGCCTCTATCCTTCCACTTTTAGTTTATGGTGTTGAGGTGTTATTGAAAATAACTGGTTTGGGGCCAATGGCTTATTTCAGCTCTGGGTGGAATCTGTGAGTAATAACTTGGATACTGGGTTGATTTATTGACATATTGAATGAGTACTGAATCGTAAACTTCAGACTTGTAGAGGGGTTACCCGAGCACCACATTGACCATAAGACCATAAATCCATTGACCCTGTTCGAGTCTGTACATTTGGATTCAGTACTCTTAATTAATCTTTCTGTGTGGCTATTTTGTTAAAAACCCAACTAAAATAAATATGTTACTTAATATCACTGGTTCTGTGTTCTTGGTGTTAATGCTCACTGTGCCCATCTGTCCAGGTTTGACTTTTCAGTGACCGTGTTTGCCTTCCTGGGCCTGACTGCTCTTGCATTCGATATGGAGCCGTTTTACTTTATCGTAGTTCTCAGACCACTTCAGCTGCTCCGGTACGCTTTTATTTCCAGTCCAGTATCAGTCACAAGTTTTGACACACTTACCCATTCAAATGAATGAGAAAGCATGTCCACATTTGTGACTGGTACTGTATTAAAGTACTTATATTTCAGATTTTCTTTAATGTTAAAATGTCGGTCTATTGTCTCTCACAGGTTGTTTAAGATAAAGCAGAGGTATCGTAATGTGTTGGACACCATGTTTGAGCTCTTCCCCAGGATGGCAAGTCTGGGGTTGACCTTAATCATCTTCTACTACTCATTTGCCATTGTTGGGATGGAGTTCTTTGCAGAGGTGGTTTACCCCAACTGCTGCAAGTGAGTCAAGCAATTGTTTTCTCAGTAGTCTCCATATTGGCTGATTGGGATGTATTGGCATTAACTCTGGTCTTCTGCTTTTCCTTTACCTTGTGGCACAAGAGGATAAATTATGTGAAGTTCACTCCGTTGATTGTTCTTCTTCTTCTCAGTGCCAGCACAGTGGCAGACTCCTACAGACAGATCAATGTCACCTATGGCAACAAAACAGTGTTGGAAGAAGGATACTATTATCTCAATAACTTTAACAACATCCTCAGCAGCTTTGGTAATTTCTCTCATTTTTTTTCTATGTTGTTTTTATTGTCAACAAATCCAATGAAAAGACCAAAACCAGATGTGTGTTGGGCCGTCTATCAGCACTTTTCTGTCTCAGGCTCTCTGCTACTTATTCGTTCCTACCAAACACGAGAAACCGGTCAAGAATATATAGTTTGTATATATATAGTAATTATTATTTTGTAGCCTGAATATCCTCAACTTATTTCAAGTTAATGTTGATATATTGATATATATATATATATATATATATATATATATATATATATATATATATATATATATATATATAT
>NC_048411.1:13253599-13305215 GCF_013103735.1 Etheostoma cragini | reverse complement strand
ATGAGATTTCTAAATTATTCCATTCCTTTTTTACTCACAATTTGTACAGTGTCCCAACTTTTTTGGAATCGGGTTTGTGTGTGTGTGTGTGTGTGTGTGTGTATATATATATATATATATATATATATATATATGTTTTTGATAACAATTGTATTGTTATTTATCTATTTATTACAGCCGCTATTTCTCTAAATCTGTTAATTTTTCTGTTTTTTTATTTAAATCATTGCTTCTTCTTTCTATTTTCTCCAGTGACTCTGTTTGAACTGACTGTGGTCAATAACTGGTACATTACCATGGTAAGTTTAAGCCATTTATCTGTGGTCTCTCATCCGTCATCACTCTGCAGTCTTGACATTGATCAGTGGATGTCGCTGTTTCACTGCCGCCGTGTTCACTCTCCTACAGGAAGGAGTCACTTCTATGACAACCCACTGGAGCAGGCTCTACTTCATGACATTTTACATAGTTACAATGGTGAGGCCTATGCAGTCATGTGTTTGTAATGTGTGTGTGGAAGTACAGTATGTAATGGATTTCTGCTTTTGTCCACTAATGTATATTTTAGTAATCCTTCTTGGGAAATTCAATTTTCTTATGCTTTAATGTGACCATGTATGTATGCTTGTGACATTTTATGTATCCAGGTGGTGATGACCATCATTGTGGCGTTCATTCTGGATGCGTTTGTGTTCCGCATGAACTACAGCCGCAAAAACCGGGAACCAGTGGAGAACCCAGAGGGTGAGAGTGTGTTTGGAAGTGTCTTTAGAAACAAAAGCCTTCATGTAATTTTGAATATTTGCCGTATTTCTTACACACATCATCATATGAAATGCATATTTGAATACTTGTGTGAAAGGACTGGGTGAAGTGTGAATTAGTGTTCAGAGAGTCATTTTAATGTCTGTGTGTGCACATGCTCTAGATGAGAATGGGATAGTTTTCGAAGTAGAGGTGAGTCGTGATGAAGCTCTGGCCACGCTGGAGCTGTACAAACAGACTTGCCCAGGACTGTCCTCCCTCAGCTCTCTGCAGGGAGTCCTACAAACTATGGACAGGGGAGGGGTGAGAAAACACACACACACCTCATTTAGTGCTCTTCTTATCACATGACTTCCGACTAACCAGCTTTCCCTCCTGCTTTGGTGTGTACAGCACTCGTCTCTGGTGTACCTAGGTCGCAGGTCCAGGACGAAGAGTGACCTCAGCATGAAAATGTACGAGGAGGAGATACAGGTAAGAAACGGAAGAAATAATCCTGAATACCGTGGCAGTAGTTGGACCGTTGTAACCTACTTCTGTGCATTTTGTTTCAGCACGAGTGGTATGCAGAGTATTCAAGGGAAAATCTGCCTGAGCCAGACCAAAGCCTGGAGCGGGAGCTGGACAGTCCCGTCTCTGACCCATCTCCCTTCCCAGAGCCTCAGCTCAATGCACAGACTGGACTTCACAGAGTCAACTAATGCACAGTTTGAAAGCAGTACATACCCCGCCACCATCTCAGCTTTTTTAAATGGAAAGAAAACCCCCATCACGCCAGCTGTTCTCCAGTTTCCCCACACTCACCCACTGTTTGCCACAGTGGGAAACTATTCCGGGGCCTCCTTTGGGACTGATGTGAAAGTGAGACGAGTTAAAGATGACTCCTTCTCAGAGCAGTCACTACAGACAAGACAGCAATGCAGGTCTGTTGCTCGACCAGTGAGGTGGGAGCGTCGCCCTTGTTAGGCCTTTTCAAAGACTCCAGCAAATATTACCAGCAAACCCGTACTACTGCAGTATGTTGTGTACGTATTCTGCTGTAGGCCTTTTGTGACCTCTTGTAAACCATGTAGTACTTAAAACTGATGCCTTAGTTAAATGGCTCGTCTGACCTGTATTACCACAGACACTACATCTAAGTTCTCTAAAGACCCAAAGTACAAACACTTACACTCCTTTTAGCTCAAAGCTCAACCCAACGGTGTATCTCCTAACTAATGTCTCAACAGACTCAAAGTATTTAACTTTTATATAGCTTCTTATTCTGTGATGTATTTGAGTTAGCTAAGAAGGTATTTTAATAAACTGCTCAAATTGTCAAGTGCATTCATGTATTTTTGCTGTACTATCATACTGCTTACGTTATATACACACTATAATGTATAATTTAACACGGACCAGCATAGCATTAATACGAACTGTAAAAACAAATACCAAAATTATTTAATGTTCCAAAACAGCTTTGTACAAGGTTATTTTAACATTTTTGATTTACAGTACATTCAATTCATTCACAATGTTCTAAAGAACAACATGTGCTCTCCCTGTGGACTCACCAAGTGCCATCAGAGCTCCAGTTAGCACAAACAAGTTGAATAAAGGCACAGTGTGATAAGTTACAGCTCTCCCTGAGCAGAACATTTTGTCAGTTTGTCATTCATTTGCCTTCTTGGTTTCAGGTGGCTCTGGGTAGAAGGCAAGGCCACAAAATGTCCTGTCCATTCTAAATAGTGCATTAATATGATGTGTAGAAGAGGGTGTAATTCTGTTCAAGTGTGTCATGTTGCATTACGGGAGGACATCTCTCATTTTAAACTGGCCTGAGTGTCAGATCTACACAATGTGGATCTTCCCAAACTCTGTAAGTAGTGCAATGAGAAGAAAGATGGCATAGAAGACGATGAGAAAAAACCCGTATGCCCGACCCAAGTGGAACCGGCACAGGGGAACAATGACGAAGGACAGGACCAAAGACACACCCAGAGATCCTGCAAGAATCCACGTCAACAAACCCTCTGTATCAAACTGAGGAGAAAGAGGAAAAAAACAAAAACATCATACATTTTTTTGTGTATCTGTCACTTAGATTTCTCTTAACATTTGACCAGAATCATAAACTCTTGATCTGTGTGTTTGAGTAGAAGATCACCTGCACATAAGAATGTGAATTAACCATCTGTACCAGACATCCTAAACCCACTCCAAACAGCATGTCTGAGGGAAATGCAGTCAAGGATGCAGTCATTAACAGCCACTGCTATACATGTCCATAAGTTATTTTTTTATACCAACACATGCTCCTATAAAAAAAAAAAATAAGGATACTGAAAATGATGCCTCCAAAACAGGCAGATATGGCCATCCGTGGGTAACCCTGCCGGGCGATGGTGATGTCAGAGAAACAATCTGAAAAAGAGAGGAGCGTACAAATCATGTGATAAGATTTGTAAGTTCAAGCATAGTTTTTGTATATGTTTTGAAATAGGTTCACAAATATCACCTCCTATGCTGTTGCCCCAGGCCAACAGAGTCAGCCCCAGCACAGTGTTGCTGAGACTCAGCACCACACCAAGCATGTGCAGAAGACTGACCACTTCAGAGGCCGTCACACTGATCAACGCAGCACTCGCAACGAAGCCCAACAGAGCAAACAGCTGGACAGGGAAAAAGACAACCTTAGAAGAATAGCACGCACATACGCAAGAAAACTAATTTGAACATAAAATATATTTATCCAATCTGGTGAAAAAAGCCATGTATCTAATGATAAATTTATTGTGATAACATTGTTGCTGTATATTTTTTTTTCCAGGGAGGCAAAGTCAACGGGTCAGTCGAACACTTTGCTCCAGACTTAAATATCTTCACAGCTATTGGATGGATAGCCTTGAGCTGTAATTGAACAGATGTGGCTGGTGGCCAGAGGATGAAGTTTACTGACTTTGGTGATCCTCTAGCACCGCCATCTACGGAAAAGGATTTGGGCCACTGGTGAAAATGTATTTGAGTTCTGACTTTTTTCTCAGAATTCTGACTTTAAACTTAGTTCAACGTGTTCTCCTATTATGTAAAATATATCAATGACTGCAAGATGGATTGGCATAACATTTTGTAGTTTCCCAGATGTTGAATCCTGTTGACTTTATTGATTGCCTAACTAATCATCTAGCGCCACATTTGTTTGGTCTAGTACTTTGTTTTATGATCAAATAACTGCAAAACTAATGACATTTTCATAAGCCTTAGCTGTACTTTAAGGTAAGGGATAATTAGTTAATGTTAGCATGCTAACACACTAAACTAGGATGGTGAACATGTTCTGATGTCAGCATTTAGTAATACAATACAGTAATACATGATAACATTCTTTGATACGTGTACAAAACCTGAATGTGGCACTTCTCTCCCCACCCCCCCCAAAAAAAAAAGTGCATATCCTGTATATTCCTGATAATATTGGTTCCTTTTTCATCTCTGTCAATACTTACTGGGTGATATTTGGGAGGACTGTCATTAGTGGTGCTGCAGAAGACAATAGCAGACAGGAAAAGTCCCAGCAGAAGAATCAGCAACCAGAGGGGAAACTGTCCTTGGATCATATAATCTCCATCTAGAAATTATTAAAAGGAAATTAAGTATATTTAAAGTAAATAATATTGGGTATCGATTTAACAACATATTTACTGTTATTATGGGTGATACAGCATGTCATGTTGCACTTACATACTCCAGACTGGAAAGTAAGCGCACACAGCAGAGGAGCAGTGATCAGATGAAGGCAGTTGAGTGGGCGCCTCCAGTTCCTGTCTTCTTTATCAGGGTCGACCACAGGGATGCAGAGCAGCAGCAGGACCTCTAGAGGTGTCTGATGGGTGCAGGACAGTTTTAAATAGCTTTTCACTCTTCAACTGGGTGTACCATCCAGATTTATTGAGCTGTTTACACGTCACCTTGTATCTGACACACACACGCACACACACACACACCTTTAGTACTTTGAAGACTCTCCAGCTCCATGATTTCCTCCTCCACTTCCTGTTGTCCACTGGGTTCAGGGAGCTCAGCAGGATCTTAATCGTGGACTCAGAGTAAGGAAGAAGCGGCCTGTACTCTGACTCTGAAACACACACACACATACACACACACACACACACGTTGTGTAACTGATCATGCAGAAAAATCCGGGTGTGTATTAACTTATATTGTGGTTGATAAAAGGGTGCTACATCCTACCATACTCCTGTTGGATGGTCCCTCCAGTCAGGCAGGGAACTTCATCATCAGACGAGTCAGATGAGTTAAACTCTTCTGCAAAGACAAAAAAAAAAATTTCTGGCAATTGTCTAAACAGATTTTTAATTGGTCTGTGTGTATGAATTAGTGTTTCAACCTGGAATAGGTGCAACATTCATTGAATGTTTCTGCCGGTTGTAGATGTACGCGCTGATGATAACAGTCAACACATACACCACATAGAGGCCCAAGTATCCTAGAAATAGGAAAATGAAACAGAAGTGAAGCTAAAAAAATGTCAGTGTGCGTGAAAATAGTGGAATATTTAAATAAAATCGCTATTGAAAAGAAATGCACACACAGCATATTGTATTTACAGTCTACTGCTTGTTTGGAATATATAAAATGCCACCAGAGAGTGGGTGATTCACAGAAAAGTATGGATGAGTGATTCTTTGAACTGCATTCATGTTTTCAGTCAGAATATTGCTGAGACGGCAGATGTTGGCAGAGCTCAGACACACCCCACCCTGCAAAAATCTCCAACTTTTTAAAGTACTGAAAGAGATTGTTTAGATGAATAATCATGGGATAAATGCCAACTTATAAAAACTATAAAGATTTTTGATTTATATAAAACTTTAAAAAAAAGGTGAAGTGTGTAGTATCTAATGACCTGTGACTTGAATCAGGTTCTGTTCAAATCAAATCACTGCTGATGAGTCAATACAAAGGGTTAATGATTTCCATATGAGTGAAAAGATAGTCAACTTTGAAAGGAATGTTTATAGTACTAACAAGTAACTAAAACAAACCAAAGGAAGAAATTACTCTGAAGCAAAGATATTTAACTAGTCTAGCAATGTTACTGAAGTATGTTGTGGTACATTATTATTTAGAATACAGCCTAATCATACTAAAGACTTGTTTTTAACCAATATACAAAGAAAATACCTCATTACAATGCCTCCCTAAAAGGCCCTGTCGAGCTAAGCGTTCGCCCCTAAGGTGCTTTGGCACGGGTTGAATAACTGACACACTATTTTAAATTTGTTTAACCAATGAAAGTCCAGGTCGTATTTTCAGTTAAAACCATAGGTTTAATTTTCCCCCATTAACTCTTTGATGTTCCTCTAGACAAACTGTGGCGGTCGGTAAATGAGTGAGTGTGAGTGTGAGTGTGAGTGTGAGTGTACCCAGTGTCTCTCCCAGTGTCGTGGTTCCTCTGTACAACATAAGGAAAGTCCAAAACACTGCCGCCATGTAAAAGATAACATCACGCAGAAATGGACGGGAGGCCACAGCGAAAGGCTTGACCAGGGCCACGCTGCCAGCAACTACCGTGGTGACAAATATACCAGCTCCTGTAAGGGAGAGGGAACGAGATTTAACCAGGTTTTCATAATAAAAAGCTTGAGTTGTTGTTGATGATGTGCATGTGTGTGTGTGTGTGTGTGTGTGTGTGTGTGTGTGTGTGTGTGTGTGTGTGTGTGAGTGAGACTATGCCCACCAAATAAGGCTCCAACAGCCAGCCCAGCGGTGTGTGGGTGAGAGAAAGCTGCCATGGCACTGAAGACATCCGGAGCTCCATTACCAAGTGCCAGAAACGTCACACCCTCAGCACAAACACCAGTCAAGGAACATATTCTTCATTAAAAAAAAATCTTTTAACAACATCAACAAAATCCTAAAAAGTAGAAAGAGAAACGGCAAAATCTCCTCAGAGAGAAGATCTGTGCTGGTGAATCATCAGTCTGATCACTTTGTACAGATTGTACATAAATATGACAAAGTGAGACCGTGTGAGGGAATAAAGAGGATGTAGATAAAGGATACGGCCACGTTGTGAGTGAGGTGCAGACTGGTGGAGATGGCTGACAGGTTGGGACAGAAACTGGGGAGAAACAGTGAAAAGAAGAAATTAGTTTGCTCATTAGAAATGTGTTTTGTTTTGAAGAAAGAGCAAGGTAGGGACGCTACTGAACTTGTGAACTTGTGTTCAGTATGTGAAGTGAGGTGGGTGGTTGGGGTAAAACAACAGTACAAACTGTCCTTCCTTTGAGGCAATCTCACAATCTTACAACTCAAGTGAAACGATTATGGAAAACTTCCTACAGTCATGTGACTCATCATCATGTGACTGCACTGAGGGAATTAACGTGTGTGTAGTCTGCACATGTGGGCTTGTTATATGGTGTTACACTCTCCATTGCTGAAACCAGTTAATAAACAATGAATGATTTAAGCTTGCTGGCATGACACATACTGTAAAGGGGACACACATATTGACACTGGCAACATGAGAGTAACTTACAACTTAGACGCCGCGAGTCCGAGAATGATAAACAAAAAGATCAGCCATATAATCTGTGGAGAAGCAGAAGAAAGTTAAGGGCCGATCAGTTATCTTAACACACAGAGGAGACCAAAGTGCTGCTTGAGTCTGTCGTACGCAGACAAATGCTCTACAAACAAGAACTAAGTAGACCTTGTTAAACATGGCCTTGTTGGACTATTGTTCCTAATCTGTAGCATTACCACTTATTTTTTACACTGATTTTCATTGATGGATTTTTCAAAATCTCACTTTTACTCCTCCCCCCCAACAATGTGCCTAATGGTATTTTAAATGTGACAGTTTGAGTTGTTATGTTGCAAAGCGGGAAATTCAGGAAGATTGTACTTTCTAGTTGTTATGTTGCAAAGCGGGAAATTCAGGAAGATTGTACTTTCTCACCAAAAATCCATTATTTAGCAAAAAGTGAAATGACTGCATCTGAAATTTCATCGTTCCTAATACTACCACAGCAAAGTCATCTTCCTCAAAAGATCAGCTGGTGCTGAGCTGCAGTTACATGCTGTCCACACCCCCCCCCCCCCCCCCCCCCCCCCCCCCCCCCCCCCCCCCCCCCCCCCCTTACACACACACACACACACACACAGGTCTTACACAGAGAGTAATGGTGAGAGGTGTGAGGTTAGGAGGAAGCAGACAGAAGGCCACTTGAAGGTAGTTGATGAAGCCATCTTCCATGTCACAGTCTGGTGTGTTCTTCACAAACGCACAGCGGTCTGCAGCACTGAGGTTCATCACAAGGTCACACTGAATACACACACATATATACACACACACACACACACACACACACACACACACACACACACACACACACACACAAACACACATCAGTTTTTCTACTTACTTGTCTAAATGCCTCAAATTACATCCATTCATCTCTTGCTCATAATCATAGTGAATTATACGTACTTGTTCATGTTTCATAAATTCTAAGTGTTGTTAAAGTTGTCACTGTGAGTGTGCAGTGGGTACCTACTGAACCCCATTTTCCTCTTTTCTCATTGTGTATGTGTCTTTTGTTGTGTCAATCAGCTTTGCAATATTTCCCAGAAGCCAAAAAAACAAACAGTACTGCTATGCTGGTAATTGGCTGTAATGATTCAAACATAAAATATTAAGGGATATGTAGCAAGTAAGCACACTAATAACACTTGTAAAATATTACACCTGTAAAATATAATGCAATCATATACAACAGTTCAGACATATACATTCTACGTTTGTAAAGATAACAACCTTCAGCTTTGATCCATTATTGGAGTTATAGTTTGCATTAGTATTGTGGACTTCCTCAGGCCTAGAGGTGGTTCTAATGTTTACATTTACAAACAGGAAGGGGGGAGAATGTAAAATATAGAGTAGAGTACCACACCATCAATCATAAGGCCTCAGTGTCCCTTCTGTACTTCCAAGAACTAAGCCCCCCAGCTTCGGTTATTCGGTTATTGTCTGGAACCACTGTAAATTAATATTAACGGGTATGGCTGGAACACTGTTTGGGTATGCTTCGTTGTGCAGGTGGGCACAGTATATTTTTGTTGCCGTTTTAGGACCCTGGGTTGTCTACAGACACCGTTTATTTTTAACAGTGTGTTCTGGGGACAGGCAGCTCGCGGACAGAGAGGAGATGTTTGCTGTATGTGACAACATATGTTGTCGCCTAAAACATGCGTGACATCGCTTAGAGCACGACTGGTCTTCTAGTAATCACGTGACAGCAGGTTAAACCTGCTGACAACACCCTGGAGACTGGAACTCTGCTTACATTTAAACAGTGTGCGCGCGCGCACACGCACACAATCACACTCTCTCTCTCACACCCGCGCGCGCGAATCTATTAGCCAAATTTCAAACTACTGACAGTTAACGTGTTAATTAGCTAGCTAGGAAGCTAGTATACTAATCATACCGACCTCATCGTTGTTGTTCTGAAACATCGTGGGTAGTGTGTTGTTTTTAGATATTCCGACTCCAGGCTGGTTCCTGAGGACATGGGAGCCCGACGTGACCTGCTGGTGATACGAGAACACCAGCAGAAGCGACAGGTACACGGCTAAACACATGATTCAATTTATCCCGGAGCAGCATCCATTCTGGGGGACAGGACTGGGTGGGTTGTTTTAGTCGTGAAATCCGGCACTGTCAGCTTAAATGAAATCGTAAAAAGCTGACATACTTGTTAAAAAATTGACGTTGTTGTAGCTTCACTTTAACATCTATGATTTATTTCTTTAAGCCTCTTTACAGACTGTCCGCTCAGGTTCTATATCCGTGTACATTGCGTACACCCTAACCTCTGAAATCCCACCTACTGTTTTTTCAACCAGGCGTGTGCCGCCTTTAAGGACTTCTCGTAAAATAAGAACTTCAATTTAAATAACTAGAAAAACGGATACTGAACTATAGAGATTAGTTCATAGGATAAAATATTAATCGGCTGTATTTTACATATTCTGTATTAATTTCTTTCCAAATGTCTTTCCTGATGTACATCAATTGGAAGCATTGTTAGCATGCTTTGCTCTCTTTAAGATATACCGTTGGGAACAATAAAACACAATGACACAGAAAACATAGATCATTATTCTTAGTACCGTTTATAAAAATTAGCTAGTGTATACAACTGCAAAGTTGGAATTTGTTTTACATTTTTCAGTTTTGGAGCTCAACATTTTTTTTCTAACAGTACAAGAAGGCAGCATATACGCACATCTCAGTCCCTCCTGCCATCTGAGCCAATCAGGGCTTGTCTTCTCCTCTTGCTTCTGACTGACCTGTGCTCTTGTTTATTTGTGGTTTGTTGATCTTACATCCATCTGTGGGGGTGATCTTGACTGTGAATGTGAAAAGCCAGGGTTGATGTTTTGTTTGTCCGCTTATGAATCCAGGCTTCCAAAAAACATTTGGACAGTGCAAAAATAGTAAAACTAAATACTAGTAAAGTATCTGTATTATTTGCACATACTTTGTATACAGACGTAAATATCAGAACTACCAAATCACATAACTGCTTCAGATAGACAGAACTACATTTTATTAAAAACCTCCATGTTCATTTTCATTTCTGGGTTTAATTTGTTTTAATAATACATGGTCTCAGTAATCTACACAATTTAAAACCAGTGGGATACAGTAAGTGGATCTGCCACATAGTTGAGTTTTGAGTGAGGCACAGCTGTGGCCTCACCTCATTCAGCCTCGGATGGGCCGCTCATACACCAGCGCAGCATCGAGTGCTGCAGTGCTGAGATCGTAGCAGCCTCTCGCCTGTTTAGTTACCACAGGACACAAGTCTCTTTCACACCACCTGAAAAAGAAAAAGAAAAATTTATTTTTTTATTTTTAAACCTGAAAGAAGTGTAAATGTCCCGTTCTTTTAATTATTTGACCTGAGAGCCGCATAGGTGTCAGATGAAGAGGCTCCTTTCCAACATGCATGGTCAATGAGTAGAGCACCTGTTAACATCCAGATAGTTAAAGGGGAATGCCCACAGATTGTACACATCAAAGTCTGTTTACTGGTTTTCAGGGGTAGAAAAAAAGTTGTACAAAGGATATTGTAGCTCCAGAGGGAGCTGGGTGAAGTCTTATACATTGCCTTAAGTGATGTCACTTGAGTCTGAAATCTACAAGTTTCAAAATGAAAATTTTGGGGGATGTAAAGTTGGAAAAAAGTGAGTTTAACAGACCCCCGTAGCCTGCTCCTCGTCTCTGCTTGAGGCAAAAAGATCAGTGATAAATCAGCCACTACAAGCATAACACACCCAAAGCTCGTCTGACCCAGAGCCCTAGAGAGACCGACTGTCTTTCTATCACTCTGCTCTGACCAAACTGCTGGTGGTGGAGTTGCATTGTGGGTATGGGTAATTTCGATGCCAGGTCATGACAGGGAAGAAGGATGAATGGAATAAAAAGATGATATCTTTGGGTTTTGCAGCATCGATTTAGATGGTTCTTTTTCTTTACGGTCTATCAAGAGTTCGACAGTGTTGTTAGACAATTGAGAGCAATGCTAAACCGGTGATGTACTCTTTTAAGGGAGAAGAGTGCATGTGTGATGGTGGTACCTACCCGTGTAGATGCGAGCCAGGCTGTATGCCAGGTCTCTGGCTGCTAGTTCCAGGTAGCCGGGTGCTCTTGTAGCTGCTGTCTGAACAAAGTCCTCCAGCTCAGAGAGAGCACCATCTACTGCTTTCACCGCCGGGGACAATGAAGACACATTTGATGCACCTGCAAGCAGGGACTGAAGAAGAAGACAAGTGCAAATCACATTTCTGTTGAACTGTCATAGATGAGTTACTGAACTTGTCTGACGGGCTCATTCCCTGGCCCCGTACCTTGGCATGGGTGAAGTAAGCATGAAGAACCATTCCTGAGCTACGAGCCACAGAGCGCAGCACGTCCAGAGACAGAACATTTGTGGTCCCTTCCCATATACTCAACACCTGAGAAAGAAAGAGACAGGTAAGATTCAAAATTGCAAAATACTGATGGTTTTTATGTATTGACCTCACCTGTGCATCGCGAAGTAGACCAGGCAACCCGGTATCCTCAATGTAGCCCTGGCCACCGAAGCTTTCCAAACCCTCTGACACCACAGCCACCGCCTGGCACAAAACAGAACAAAGACGTTAAGGGTCAGCATCGAAACAGCAAGATGACAGCTGATCACATTTGTGCGGGCCACGCACCTGCTTCCCAGTGTACAGTTTGGCCACAGGAGTGAGCAGGCGCAGCAGATGTTCATCAAGCTGCGTTGCCATGCCGCTTTCCTCTCGGCCCAGCAGACGACACACATCCATCACCAGAAGGAACGCCCCACGAGTCTCCACCTGTCCATGTCAGAAGCAGGCATGGGTGAGGCATGATGGGAAGCTTTGTGTTGAGTTTGTGCAGTTTGTTCACCCCCCCTGCCGGCTCTCACCTCCATCCTAGCGAGAGTCTGCATGTGCAGCGGGTGGTCTTTAAGAAGCTTTCCAAAGGCAGTTCGGCGAGTGGCGTAGTCACGAGCTAACTGGACCACCCTGAGAACACACAAACACACATTATTAATCAGCTTATTCATAGCATATTCTTAGAAATCAGTGCAGTATGAGCAGTAAGCTGCCTTCTCATCGCGGCTGCTGCAGACGTGCTGTTGTGGATCCGGGTTATGGTCAGCATGTTAGCAATGGAGGCCACACCTCTCCCTTCCTCTGATAGCTGTAAATGGAGAGATGGAGAGAGAAGATATTATTTCATGTCAAGACAAATTGGCATTGTCTCAACAGAAAGATGAAATCATGAGGCATTTCAACAGTGTCTTGTTTTGAGCAAAGTGAGCTGTATGCAACCCAGAGTGGCTTTGCTGTAACACAGGCATTGATCATATCTGCATACACATACACATATAGATCTGCACCACTATATAATAATGAGGTGTAACTGACCTTGTGTGCCGGCAGGCCGTCCAGCAGTAGCTCAGCAGTCGGCATCTGTCTTGTGCCCAGCTTGTCCTTCAGTCTCTGAACCTCTATACCTTTCAGTCGTCCATCCTCATCTCTACTCACCTCTCCGTAGAACAGAGACAAACCCCTGCTGCCCTGTGGGACGGAGACGAGGACACACACATATAGCAGTGAAATTAAGTCATGCAAGAGGAGTGATGACTGTTGTTAGAGCATGTCAGCAGTACCGGTGTGGTTGCTCCTGTTGTGTCCTGCGCTCTGGCCAGCGTGAGAGTCATGTCTGCGTCCGTAGCAGAGGTGAACCACTTGAAGCCGTGTAGTTTGTATGAACCATCTGTCTGGGGAACAGCCACCGTCTCTGTGCCACCGGCTGATGGGATCCAAGACAGGGAGAGGCAACTCATGCATTAAAAAAGTTGAGGCTTGTTCTGGCCAACAAAGCCAAAAAGCAAAGACTGTGTGATTATTTAATCACATTTCCTCAACAGATAATTCCAGTAACATTAAGTATCACTGAGACAGAAGTGGATAGTATAACATTTAATAACATTTCCTAAAATGTTTCTTTATGAAATCTTAACAACTGTCGTGAGCCCTTTCAAGTTCAGCCAGTGGCCAATGTTGTACTGTAGCCTTTAACGTGTAGGCAGAAGTGGACACTGCTTCAGGAAAGAAAACATGGATGTGACAACTGACCCACGTCAGATCCTCCCTGTCTTTCCGTCATCCACTGTCCGGACGTCCAGAAACGTTCTGGCCGACGGGTGGTCAAACGATCGAAAGCTTCATCCACCGGCCATGAAACACCTATGGACTTCAAATACACATCTACAAAATCACTTACTGTGGTAACAAAAAAAGAGGTAGAAATCAGGTTAAAACAAGAACCTGTACACCTATGTTTACATGCAGCTGTACAATATTCATGTTTCTTCCCTTATAACAACAAGTTTCCTGTTAATACACTTCAGATGGCATTTTAAATGTATGTGTTTTTTTTCTTCATGGTAAGAGGATTTGACAAGACTGCAGAGCAGAGTTTTCTTGACTGATTTGTCTAAGCTTTACAAACAGTCTACTTTCCAGCAGTTGAAATGCAGGTTTAGACTATTTCAGCTGTAGTCTAATTTGGATGCAGCTACAAAGAAGGCGCTTTCTTTCATCCTGCTGCACTGCTGCAACGTTACTGTCTCAGCCATGCACGTGTCCTTGTATAAAACGTGAAAAACAGGCTTCCTGTTTACATTAGTATGGAACTGCAGAAAAACAGCAATAATCTGGTTACATACATGATTGTAAATGACAATATTTAATGAACAAAGTTTTGGTTTGTAACGCAAATAATTTGTTTTTTTGACTCACCTGGATGACTTTAGCGGCCCCATCAGTCATGGCCAGAGGACAGGTGTAGAGACCAGAGGAGGGAGAGAAGATGTACATCTTGCTCATTTGGTACACACGACTGGAAAACACACACACACACACACACACACACACACACACACACACACACACACATTTCAAACAACCTATCCTATTAGAAACTGCCAAAACATGATCACTGAACTGAAATACACCACGTGAGCTAAACTGAAAAAGGAAGTTCAACATTCTCCTAACCTCCACTCCCCAAATGACCTCTCATAACCAATGGCAACCAGTCCTTCCTGTGCAGACAGGTCTTTCATGCGTTTCCAAGCCGGGGAGGTCACGATGTGGTCCACTCTGCGGCCCCAGGGGTCAAAGTGCACCAAACGTGGAGGAGTAACCTCACACTCTCTTCCCCAGCCGTCCACTTCATTTGCAACACGCTCTCCAAATGCACACAAGTCTGAGAAAGCTGCCTGGGAACAAGTATACACACACGGTGACATAGATCATGAACAACATCTCAGCTAATGTAAAGTGTATATTTTCAACAGCAGAAGAAGCCACAGCTGGGCTCCCTCCTCACCTCCTGGGGCAGGTGTCTTCTCAGGTATCCTCTGAGCAAGGCATCCTCTAGAAATGGGTTCTTCAGCACTGGCCTTTCCTGAAAGAAAGATCCTATCTTGGCTCTGGAGAACGGCAGGTGTCCTGCTGCCTCCCAGAGTTGTTCCTCATTAGATCTTCTTGTGCCCGGCTCAGCTACACTGGCGGATCTGATGTGTTTGAGCGCTGGAGAAACACCACGCCACACCCTGGAGCGGCGGGGCAGTAGGGCTGAGCACATTGACATGGAGTCTGAGGTGAGAAAAGAGCATCAGTGCAGTGCCGACAGATGAACTAAATGTGTGAACATAGTAGGGAGAGGAAAAAATGGCTGGTTTTTGTTCATTTAGCATTCACAGGATTTTTAAGAATCCAAAATATATTTAACACAAACTACTAATATAAAAAACAAATATACAGTATGTATGATGTAATGTAATCCCTTTCTATAATAGAATACTTAAAAACGTTTCCAACCCTAGAGTTTGGTATATTAATATGAGCAATCTGGGGGAATCTAAAAATCGATAATGAAGCTCATGAACAGCTCTAGGACGGGTCCTGAATGCGCCACTGTCAGGGAAAGCAGTGCAGTTACACGTTAAAATGCTAAATCTTGTGGGAGCCATTTTGGTATTTTTACAAATGTTTGACATTTAGCATATTCAAAACAGAAGTGCTACGGTCTATATTACTCTTAATTATGTAGCTATAACTTACATAACCACACTATTTTGATGTTAGTTCTAGCTGACAGTTCTAGTTCTGCCCACAACTTAAAACACACGATCAGAAAAACTAAGGTACACCCGTACCCGTTATTTTTAATTAATTAATTCAAAAATGTCCAGCAAAATCTTACTAAAAGCAACCTAGTTGGAAAGTTAACACACTCGGGATCACTAAAGTGGGTCAAAGTTCATTTCACGCCGCTGTCCTTATTGAGCAGTAATTAGTTAACTTAGGCTATTTCGTTTAGTCTAATGATTAATACAGGCAACAAGTTGCCAATCTGACAATTACCCTTTCAATTCTTTATCAAACTGCGGAGTATATTGTGCACTCTGCAACCCGAGCAATGCAACAATTACAACTGCCGTTAGCCATTTTTCGAGGTAAAGGTTATGCGGTTTCATTAACAATCACTTTTAGCCAGTTTACACTGATAGCTGCTTCGAGAACTTTGAATCTTCAGCGTGTCGAAGGTGCGAAGAAGCTTCATTGAAGGGAGAAAGAAAATTCGCATTACCTTTTGTCCAGCACTGTTTACATTCCCCACAGCTGAAAACCTTCGCCTTCAAAATAAAGGTCCTGTTGTTCACTCAAATAACATAAAACATTAACGTACTAGTTTTCATTTAATATCCCCAAGATATTAAGGTATTTTCTGACATAGGTCTATATAACTGAGTTAAAATGGTATTTCATTTATACACAGCACTGAAAATGTACAATAAAGAAATAGACAATATCTCATTCAAGTGCACGTTATTCTGAATAATCCAAACAATACTATAAACACTTTTTTATAAAAGACATTTTTCAATGTACTGAGCACCCAACTGTGCGGATTTATAATCTCTCACTAAAATTTCATTTTTCTGAGATTTTAAATCCTTTTGTGAATTGACCCTTCAACAGTTGGATGAACATAAACTCATAATGATTTTTTTACTGAGGACTACCTAAAATGTAATTGTAAATGTCAATTTCCCACAACCAATATTTTATTTCTCATTTACAGACAGTGTATTAAAATAACAGACATGCATTTATCAAAAAGGTGTTTCTGAACCTGTTTTATTGTTCTAAGTAAAGATTTGTCAAAAATACAGAATCCTTTGTTCCAGGAACAAAAAGGATTGAAAGCATGCACCGATTACTAAAACATTTCCATGACATGTTAAAAATCTGTTGAAAAGGAAGGACACAGGCTCTGAATAATTATGAACACACAACTTTTCATTTAAATGAGCTTTTTTTTCTTCCAAAAATAAACACAACAGTTGTAGCTTAAATGTGGAGGGATATACGGGAATAATCATACTGATAAAACCCAGTAAGTTGTTCTTGTTTTTGGGTGTGACACACCACCCAAATGTAAAATATGAACCTGTTTGTTCATTAGACCAGCATGGAGGAAGTTAATGGGTAACACTCGTGTTTAGTGTACAAAAATAAAAGTGATCGTTTAAGGACATGCTGCAATACAGAGCACAGCCCAGTCACTGGTGTGTCCAATTCTCACCTGATGATGGACCAAAAGGAGGAACAAATAAAGTCTGCAGTATGTCACAGCATAACCCGACTACAGTATATAAAAGGGAGCATAAATGTATTAAACCTACACAAATTATTTCAATGGTTAATCAGGATAGGATGGCTTAAACATAGATTAACATATATGAGCAGGTATATAAAAAGGACTAAGGAGAGAACCACAGCCCACCCAACAACGTAGAAACACCAGAAAACCTGCCCGAACAAAAACACTGCACTGGTGCTGACTGAACGCTGGAACGATCCAAATCATAGATCAAACCTGTGACAATCTGATTTAACGGCCCTTTCTGCCCACTTCTGCACATAAGCATGAGTCCTTGGGAGAGATGTCAGCTAGTAATGGCAGGAGTGAAAACTGCCAGCCTGTTAATGTCTTCTTTAATCACCCTTGGTAAGGAGGTCCTCTATGTAGGCGTCAAGCTCGTCGTCTGTGTTTATGTCAATATCCTGTATTAACAACAACAACAACAAAAAAAAGATATATCAAAGATTTTAATTAATAGACGACTAAGAGGGAGTGGTATTTTTTAGATTATTTGAATAGGTCCTGTTTCTTAGACCCTAAACAAGAACAGACAAAGCAGTCTCACCTCTTGGACTTTTTGCAGGAGTGCTACAATGTTCGTTCGTAGTTTCTGTAGTTTCTCGTCTGCTTCCTTCAGTTTGACCTCATTGCTGTTGCTCTTCTCTTCCACAGCTTTGGCCCTGGCGTCAGCCCTGCTCTGGTACGAGTTACACAACGACTGGAGACCTGATTCGTACTGCTGGAAATACTCTTTCTAAACAGAGAAGGAAAAACACAGGCACTCAATACTCCGGGAAAGAAAACCGTAGTAAGAAGTCAACACACTCCCAGACAGAGTTCTGCATTCTCTAATCATTTTATTGCTTTCAGTGTAAACGTTTTTTGCTTTCAATGTAATAATAATATTAAAAAGTTTATTCTAGCCTAAGGATTAATCTGTTAAACCACGTATTATCTATCTCACCAAAGGAAAGGACACCAACTCCTCAGCTGTCATGCTGTTAACATCGTCCTTTGGGATCCGAAAAGCAGGAGGGAAGAAGTAACGCAGCATTGTCCTGGAAATAAAAACTACACAATGAACACACACAGTACTAGAAAAACTACATGCCCTGTTTGTCACAATTACCACCAGCTCACTGTAATCGGCTCACCTCAACATGGTGACGAGACTATCGGTCACCTCCCGACTGGTTCCTGGTTGAGTAGTGTCAGGCTCCATGGGTGCAGGGCCCTTCTCGGCCTCCTGTTGGGTGTCGGGTGTCTGCGAGATTGGAGATGGCGGCCGCATCAACCGGACATCATCACTACCCTTGAACACCCTTTACAAAGCACACAAACATTGGATATTGATTATCTGGCACAGTGAACTAAATGTGCCCTGAATACGCACAGCAACACAGACAATATCTTACCATCTGTCTTTAGGGGTGGATCTAGGTACATAGTCAAACTTCACTTTCCAGCGCACGCTCTTTTGATTGGCCTCCACAGCAATGACTTTGCCTGTGTACCACTCCTTGTTGACGCGTACTTCAACCAGCAGACCCTTATCTGTAGAAAACAAATACATAGGTAGAAATTATTCTATTAGAGCTTTTGTTTTCCAGTTGAATGTGTGATACATGTTTAGGCCCTGAAACACCAAGCAGACAGCTAAGCTCTAGTGGCGACGAAAGGTGGCTGTGGAGTCGCCTCATGTAGCCACATGCCACATTTGTCTGGCCAAAGACTTTCTCTTGAACACACCGCACAGACTACAGTCAGCGGCCAACCACCTTGTACATTCTGGGCCTGGGTGAGAGGAAATAACTCGTCATGCCAGCAGGCAGCGGTTCTCTATTAGTCTTTGAAAAAGGAAAACCAGATAGAAACGTTGCTATGATACACACAACTAAATACATTTACCCAAATCAGCAGCGGCAGCACAGAGCCTATGGTCCTCTGCCAGGAAGACAGCGAATAACTTGGCCCCAACTAAGACAGACGGCAGACAATGTACTTGATGTGTCAGGGCCTTTAGTGTAGATCAGTCCAACATCTTACCTTTCTGAGCATTTTTAGTGTCAATCTCTGGTTCATCCTGTTGGTGCTTTTCAGGTGCCTGCAAAAACAAAATCGTAACAACACTGCAGTGAGTAAAATATTGTTTACTGAAAAGACAGAAAAATGTTAATAAATGATTTGCATCCCAGTTAATAAAAGAAGTGAAAGTGTGATGTCAGGCATTGTATGAGAATGTCATGCTTGATTGTTAAAAGAATGAGACAACTTCAGTTTCAAGAGAGGACTGTTAGAAGAGAGAAAGATAACCTGACAATACACCCAGATCAGATGAAAGGTTCATTTGTCATGATTTGTTAAGGTTGTGAGAGACAGCCCAGCTTTATTGTAGGGTAGTCAAGAGAGGGACGGAGCTACCTTTGCTTTACCCCCATGCTCTTGCATGGAAATAGGTTTAGGGATAGAGAGTGGTGTCGGTGGAGTAGGAACTCCTTTCTTCTGGGCGTTAACCTGTAAGGTCAAGAGCAAAGGGGCTCTGATTGCAAATTAAGTGACCAAATTAAACCACCTACACGAGATCCACGGTAAAAACTCTCTGCACTGGCTCTTCCATTATTTACCCACGGGGAGATTGAACAAAATTGCAGACGACCTTGTGCCGCTGACCTTTTAAGATTCAGTGGCCGGCAGAAATATTGATGTTTACCTACCCTGCGCTTTGCCTCTGAAGTGCCTGCACTATTCTATGTGTCCTACCTTGCAGTTTTACCTCTGATCCTGTTAATTTTCTTCACTATACAAGCCTAATTTTAGCATCACTATCTTGTCAGCTATAAATACTGTAGGAAGCTAACTAAGCAGTACTTGCTGCAGTTTTGTTTCTGAGTAGAGTTGTAACCTGGTAGCAATGCTCGCTGTGTTCTTTGCCTTCAATTCCAACCTGCGGCCCTTTGCTGCATGTCATTCCCCCTGCCTCCCCTTTCACGTCTAAGCTTTCCAATCAAATAAAGGCCTAAAATCTAATCTAAAGCCTTGAAAAAAGAAGGAAAAAAAAAAAAGAGTAAACTTTATTCCCGATAAGCTTTTGGATTTAAGTTTGTGTTACAGACACGGTAATGGAGGAAGACTTTCATGGTATTGTAAACAAATAACTGCCCAAATGATCCTAATTTCTGTCTTCTCTCATTCTCCTTTTTATCTACTCACATTCCAGAAGTGAATTCCTTGTGAGAGACAAGTGGTCGTGAAGGAGAAAAAGCAACAAGCAGTAGAAAGAGACAGCAGCACACACCATCCCAGTACTGACACACGGGCTGATTACGGTGAACTCTTGAATGGTTTAGGCAGCCAATGGTGTCATTTTATTCTATACATGTGTAGGTTTTGTAGTATTGATACATTTATAAGTTGTAAATTTAAACATTTGAGATATCATCTCTCTGACGTGATGCCAAGGAGAGTTTACTCTAGCTCGTGAATTTTGTTGTGCGTTTACCTCGTCCAACTTGGCACGTTTGGTAGGTGAGGCCTTCTCTATCACTTTTCCACGATTACCAGCTGCTGCGGCCATCTTGGATTTCTTTATCTGAGGTTCTTCTTCTTCACTGTCTCCCTCACTGTCGTCATCTCCCACCTCTTCTTCATCTTCTTCCTCCTCCTCCTCCTCCTCTTCCTCACTGGCCTCCTGCTCTATGATTCTCTTCCGTTGTCCAGCAGCTGCTGGTTTGGCTGATGATGCTTTGGCAGGTGACTAGGTAAGTAGACAGATATCACTGTTACACACTTCCCTGCAGACACATTTACTAATACTACAACACTTTCCATTGGTACCATTGATGGAGTATCATCTAAACCCTGTAACTTACCCGTGAGTTGCGGCTGGATGGGGGTGTTTTGGCAGTAGCTTTGGATACAGGCTTTGTTGCAGGTGGAGAAGGCTTTGCTGCACCTCTGGACTTAGACGGTTCGACTTTGGATGGTGGTGGCGGAGGGGCAGGAGTTCGGGTGGGGCGCAAAGAAGCTGCACGAGATGGAGGGGGGCTTTTTAAGTGAGCTGGGAGCGGTGGGGAGCGGGGCCGCGTTATAGACCTTTCAGAAGACCTAGTTGCCTGAAGCGACAACATGTGAAACACACAACAAACAAACGCATCAGTGAGATAACAAATGAAAAACAAGATTAACAACAACAGCAGTGTTAGGCCGCAATCAGATGGGGGGGGGGGGGCGCTTGCAGGGGCACTGCTTTTCTTGTTTTAAGGTGCCCCGATCAGACCAGCTGTTTTTGTTATTCTTGCTAGGCAACTTTCGAATCCCTTGTCCTCAGCCAACCATTATTTTGCTGTGAAGTTAAATGACATCAGGTGTTTTTGTCACTATGATTTTAAGCTTGTCTGTCTGATTGGGGCCTTAGTGAGCTAGCGTGTGCTTTATTTGTGATTAAGTCATTATGAACAAACCAGACGTTGGCCCTCAAGTACAGGCACTAGTTCACTATATTGAATGGCATTCACAACGCAATAAAATGTCGTCAAGCAGGTTACTGGTTAAATTAAACTGATTATGTTTTCGTTCTTATTTCTAAAAATCTGTGATTCAATTTTAATTAACATTCAGTAAATGGCAGCATATTGTGAGTTGTGTCTTTTACAAGGAGATATTTATGTGGAGTTTGTACCTGAGAGGAACTCTCTGTTGGTTTCATGCTGACATCTAGTGGCAGCTTCTTTAAATCTGCAGCAGATTTTACAGTGCTGGTTTTCTGATGAGAGAAAAGAACAATGTATTATGTCCTGATGTACATAAAACAGAGTGACACAGAGAGAAAAATGAGGTACCTGCAAGGCCTCTAGTTTGTCCTGCTGCTGTTTGATTTTCTCTTCCAGCTCTTTCCGTTTGTCTTCAGCTGTCTGCTTGTCTTTCTTCAGAACACCACATGGCAAATTCTGTTTCTGTTCAGTAGCATCACATCTAAACATAAAATACACACTATGTGTAGCACGTAGGAACACTACTACACTAACAAGAAATCAGCAACGTAGTGATACAGCATCACAATTTGGCATGCAGTACATATGTTAAATATATAATTTTACACTTTAGTGTGAATTACAACTTAAAAGGCAATAAAACCATATACTATAAAAACAACATTTTGTCTGTACCGGTCCTGGGTGCTGTCAGGGTTCATGAGACACACCCAACTGTCTGGGTAGCGTTTGTCCACAGCATCCATCTGGAATGGCAGCGTTCTCCATTTTAAACATTTATCTGAAAACAAATCCCAGAATCAGCATTAGTGGACGATTCTGACAATAAGTTAGTTTGTCAAGATCCAGTATTCATGTTTTATGCGAGTATGGATCTGTAACTTACCACACTGAATAGTAAGTGGTATCTCCATGCCGCGGCGTCTCTTGTATCTCGGCTCTGATGATGGAGGTGCAGACCAGCTGGCAGACAGATACCCAAACTCATCCCAGAACTTCACAATGCCCTTTTGAGCTGTATAACACACAGACACACTCAGCATTTCATATAGCAATAAGTTATTTAATAAAAAAATAAAAACAATTATCTATGCTCTATCTTTCTATCTACCTATCTATCTATGCTTGATACTGTCATTTGACAACTGGTAAAAAAGTGACAAACCTGGATAATAATTTTTTTCTTTTGTAAACTGTGCAGGTCAGGTGTTGGCAACCAATGGAAATCTCGCAGTTGAGGAAAAACTCACCAATGTTAGTGTCCTTCCAGTACTGAGCTAAATGTTCCCCCATGGATTTGAGTAAATGTCGATACTCCTTAGCATCCGCAAAGTCCTGTTTGTTGTGAGTAGGCTCTAGAATTAAATATGGGACATCAACTACTCCAACCACACCTCCGCATGCCCTAAAACACAAAAATCACATAAAATAAAACAAATTAAAAATTAAACAAAAACAATCCAATACCCGTAAAAATATTTCTCTTAATCATTCAAGTATGTCACTTTACAATCCCTGTGTGCTTGTTACTCACATGCCTCCCTCCAGCTGGGGCCCTGTTTTCTCATACATCTTGATGAGACGAGAACAGTTGTACACAAACATCCCATCTAGGTCCCTCTGTTCAATGTTCACTCCAAAAATAAAATTCAACTCCTTGGGCTCCTTTAAGGCTCTGAGGAACAAGAAAGTGTTGGAGACTGACGGTAAATGGACATACCAAGCAAAAACAAAGTGTTGGGTTATCTCTTCAAGATACTATTTTATCATATTTCCATGCAAAAAAACAAACACATCTTGACAAATTTATATATACACTTTACACAGCAATCATTTTGGCCATCATAAATCCTCCTAATAACGGTTTGTAAATCTATGAATTGTAGAAACAACGTTGTCTATAGTACTTCTGTTTGGCTTCAAGAATCCTTTTCTTCATGTCACAATCCCGTCGAAGCATCATGGCTGAATCTTGAACCTTTCTCAGAATTGCCTAAAGGAAGATAGGGCAGACAAAACACTAGTAGAGACACTATAACAACCTTAGATTAAGACAGAGGTTTCAAATCATTATCCAGTTTTTAGACAAAAAATGATGTGCCTGTTTTAGATTAAAAGCTTGTTTACAGAGACAAAACCATATTTGCATTATTAACCAAAATATAATTACCCGTGAATCTTTTGACAGGTCGTCTCCTAATCTGGCCTCCAAAGCCATCTGCTTACTCTCTGCCTCTCGGGCTTTTTCTTCCGCTGAAATAAACAACAAAATTGTTACCCAATGAGCGTTAGGGCATCACAACAGGACAGCAAAAAGTAAATAAAAACAGCAAATTTCACCACTTACTCACCAATCTTAGCAAGGTGATCTGCTTTCTTCACTTCTTGCTCAGCACGAGTTTTGAAACGAGTCGATGTGTATTTATAAACCCTATTAATAAAAAAGAATGAAAGTTTTGTCACTGGACTACAGTATTTACAGACACTGCATAAATTAGTTATCATTTTACCTCGGTTTATATAAACAGCAGGACAGTCTCTTGGTCCTGACTTTATGTCCCTGGATAAAAATCCTCATGCGTGGGTCAATGTACAAAACAGCCGCATACGCTCTGAACGACCTCTTCTCTGGCTTCCTGTGAAAGAGGGAAGGGGATCAACATTGACAAAATTTCTGATCAATACAATCAACATAAATTGAAGTTAATTTACAAAATATAATTCCTTTCAGCATGAGTTAGTAATCCCATGGTAAATGGTTTAATCGAGTCACTCACACTCCTTCAACAGGTGTCCCAGCCATCAGTATGTCCTGGTGATCTGTCTCTACATCCAGTTCTGGTTCTCTGTTGTCCATCAGCTTCAGATTATAGATGATCACAAGAGTGCCTTTATCAAAAAACACAAAAGTAAGCATTGCAATCAATATCAATCTTGTCATTCCCCCCAAAACACGCTTATAGAAAAACAAATGATTAAATAAAAAATGTATTGACAGAGATAACTTTATCCACAGAGACACTTTAAAAACAATGTCTCCTGAGAATGATGATTAGAGTGATTGAAGGCAGACTAACAGATCTTTGAGGGTCAGAATTCTAGTGGGTAGACAGGTGTCCAAATACTTATTTGCAGCTGTATCATACAAATAACTAGTTAAAAAAATCATACATTGTGATTTCTGGATTTTCTTTTTAGATTATGTCTCTCACAGTGGACATGCACCTATGATGATGATGATCATTTCAGACCCTTTCATGATTTCTAAGTGTGAGAACTTGCAAAATAGCAAAGTGTTCAAATACTTATTTTCCTCACTGTATGTTTTACTTTAAGTGGTGGAATTAAACTTTTAATGGACATCACAAAATTAATCTCTTCACATGGAGACAAAAGTCATATACTTGCCACTGCTACTTTCTATTTTGTTGAACTGCTCCATCAACTGCCGTTCACTTTTAAAAGGTGAGTATTTGAAGATCAGCTCTGTCTCTATGGCGTACTTCTCTGGATCAGAGGTCAATGGTTCCTTAGTCTTTAGATCCCAGGAGGGAAGGGGCACTATCACCTGAAGAGAGAGGATCGAAATGTTTAAAAAATTATTAAATTGGGTTTCACAATGAGTCATCAGCAGCAACCTCATTCACAAATATGCAATATACCCATTTACAGACTAAGTACATACATGAGGAAGAAATCTAGTTTTATACCGCCTAAATGGCTGCGCGGCAGAGAACATAAATGAACACATGACAATGAACATTAAAACAGTTTTTATATTACAATAAAGTCTTACAGATATGATAAAGAAATATCATCATATAAATAAAACCCACTGATTGCAATTTTCTTTATCTCATTGATCTTGTTTAGAAATAAACACTCAATCCTCATAATTACATACAGCAGCATTTTCTCCACACTATACAGAATTATAACTTCTTACTTAACTGGACTTCTGTGTGTGCAGAACTACACAGTGCACATAACACATTAAGCTTGACTTTGGGTCAAGTTGCATTGTTATTGATTGATGTTCACATGGTTGAAACAGGGTTCTCTCTGCGCATCTTCCAGCAGCATGCAGCTGAGTCAGGGGCCTCTCAGCTAATGTTTACATAGGTCGTGTAGCATTTATACCACCTTGGGTGCATTTACCATACGTTGCTGTTAACTATTCAAAAAATCTAAATAGAAAAAGGGAGCTTGATGAAGCAGATCTCAAACTTCAACCTGCACTTCAAAACTATCAATTAGATATAACAATCAATAAAATTACTTGTACACATCCCTAATGACAATGAAAACCTCTATTCAATGGTTGACTCTGACCTCATCTAGTCCCTCCTCTTCGTGGAAAGTCCGTGACAGGAAAAGGCAAGTGAGCGTATTGCCTTTTTTTGTGAACAAGATGAAGTCTTTCCCAATACGCATAGAGCCGCTGTGAAAACAGAACACATTTTAATATGTGAAATATTTCAAACGGTTTACTAAATGCACAATGTTAGAATCAAACACAAACTAGGAAAAGGTCTTACGATTTCAGGCCGTTTCCATACTGGCCGATCTGAGTGGACTCTGGGGACCGTTTGTTAGACTTTCCAAACTGAATCACATGAGTTGCCTCATCTAGTAAACAAACAAAATACATATTATCAACAACAACAAAAACTATGAACCAACTACAAAGCACTTTTAATCATAAAATAGCTTTAAGGGACTTGAATTAGCACTTACGAGGATCCATTCCAATACCATCATCCAGAAAACAGAGCGTGTAGCCGCCCCGCAGCTCTGGCTTTTTTTCTATCAGCAAAGCAAGAAGGTTGAAAAAGACATGTTAGACCCAATGACTGAATGTGCATGCTTAAGTGTGTGAAACTGGGGCTTGTTCTGAGATGTACCTGTGTAGATATCTATACGTGTGGCATTAGCATCTCTGTAAAAGAAATAAACAAACTGTAAGACTTCGTACTTAATACAAGGAAGATAACAGACCAATGATAACGTTTTCCAGCCTGGATCATCTGTCAACAATGACATGCTATGTTGCAAATGAGTACCTTGAATTGTCCACAAGCTCCGCCAAGGCTCCAAATAGGAACTCGTGGGTTGTCCTGAAAACAGACAGCTAATTTTAATGAATTCAATATACTGTACTTAAATGTAATGAGTGATATAACTGAGTTAACAGGGCAAGCTGGTCTGAAAAAGTATAGGAGATAGTTGTTGCCGGGATTAGATCTCAACATTAATATTGTGCCTTTAGATTGTTATTACACAACCTGTATTTCCTCAAGTCTATTGAGAGATATGCATTAATGCAAACAGAATTGAGGATTGTCATTTAAGATTGTATTAATGTATTCATTGTAAATCAGTCATTCTTAGTCTGGCTATCCCCAAACCAAAACAAGCTCAATAGATGTGAGATTGAGCGTTGGTCTGGGGAGTCTGCTCTGTATTTTCTTTGCACAAGAAGCGTTCAAATGACTCTGTACACAATTGGATTGTCCTTCAACCAATCAGACCAACGATTCGGGGGACGTAGAAGCAACAGCAGTATCAACGGGTTGATGCGCCTGGCTACACTAAGGTGGCCGCCTCCATATTGAATTTAAACAAGAAGCTGCTCTATTGCCATCGTGTTAAACCCGCCAATAGCATCAGGTAGATAAGACAGTTTGTGATTGGTTCACGCAAAATTGGGAACTGAAGCAGGAGAATTAAACGTGCAGGTTTCCAGATGCAGGGTGAAATCACCAACAGAATGGGCAAGGTTTACCTTTATCTTCTTAATGGTACTTAGAGCCTTTTAGGTGGTAGAAATTAACAATTATTTAAAGAAAGGCAACATCAAAAAGCAAGGTCTTCAGCCTTGATTTAAAAGAACTAAGAGCTGCCGCAGAACTGCAGTTTTTTGGGGAGTTTGTTCAAGATAAGTGGTGTATAAAAACTGAACGCTGCTTCCCCGTTTAGTTCCGACTCTGGGGACAGAAGGCAGACCTGTCACAGACAACCTGAGAGGTCTGGGTGGTTCATAGTGAAGTAGAAGATCAGAAATGTGTTTTGGTCCTAAACCGTTTAGTGATTTATAAACCTGCAAAAGTATTTTGAAATCAATTATTTGAGGCACAGGAAGCCAGTGTAAAGACTTCAGAACTGGAATAATGTGACCCACTTTCTTGATTTTAGCAAGGACTCGAGCAACAGCAGCGTTCTGAATCAGCTGCAGCTGTTGGATTGATTTTTTAGGGAGACCTGTAAAGACCCCGTTACAGTAGTCAAGTCTACTGAAGATAAAGGCATGGACAAGTTATTCCAAATCTTGCTGAGACATAAGTCCTTTAACTCTTTATATATTATAAAGTTGATAATAGGTTGACTTTGTAATAGAGCTCAACCGATAAAGAATTTTTGGGGCCAAAAATTCCGATACATAACGGCCGAGATATATTTAAAAAAAAATAATAAATCCTTTAACGAGTAACAAAACATAAACAGATTTCCTTAACAGTTATTTGTAGCCATTTATGAGTTCTTACTAAAATAATATAATTCCTGTGTTTTATTGTCAGAACAGAGGAAAATCAAAATACATATAAGTTTTGATAAATAAAATGTATAAAAATACAAACTTAGGATATGAAACCTAAAGTCCTTTGAACAAAAACACAACAAGTGTTGTCAACAGGGACGTTGTAAAATCCCCTCTGGTGGACAAACTACGCAACAGCAACACTCATCTGTTTTTATTTTATTTTTTAAACACTCATTTATCAGAACAATTTGTCAAATGATTCTGATGAAACTTTGGGCACCCCAGGTAAAAAAACTGTATTAATGTGCATAAAGAAGCCAACAAAAGACGGAAAAATCTCCAAAAAGGGATCAAATTACAGATTAGACATTCTATTACTGCAGTTTTCAGGGCCTGTAGAAAGAAACCTGAAAGAGGAGACGTGTTTACTTAGTACCAATTTTCGCCAATATCTCATTGTGACAAAACAACAAAGACTGGTTCTGTCTTCGCTTGAACATAAGTTACACCTATAAAAAATATTCAATAGTCTTGGTTGATCCTTTACTCCATCAAGTGTCAAATGTATTGACAAATGCCCATCAGAAGTCCACCTGCTATTTTTAACTTCCATTAACAACAAGCACAACTGTTTTAGTTCTTGTAGTTCAACCCTTCCTGGATCTGTGCATAATCCCTGACCACTGGCTTTTGTAATGAGCCCAGGAAGTGATATTATCTGTGTGGCGCACCCACTCCATGACTTGGTACTCAGTTACAGGAACACTTTCAGTGAAAGACTCATACTCCCAAAATGCACCACAGGAAGTCATTCCTGCCTGTAGCCATCAAACTTTATAACTCCTCCCTCTAAGTGTCTGACACACAGACACTTAGTGAGATTGAAACTGGACAATAATATCTGTTTTGTGCAATAACAATGGCTTGAAATGTGTGCAATACTCTACTGCTTCCATTATTATTATTATTATTACTGTTCACCATTACAACTCCTTAATTGTGTAAATACCGTTATATCATAACATTTCTTTAACTATTTAACTACGTACATATACACACTCCTTATATTTCTTTATTAATATTTCTACTTTATACTTGTACTATATTTGCTACTGCACATAATTTCCCTTTGGGAATCAATAAAGTATTTCTGATTCTGAATGTTTTGACAGGTGGACCAAAACATGGTCTGGGTTATTCAGTCAAGCTACATCACAAGAATTTATTTAGGTCTACTTGTTGTAGCAATGACGAGATATGGAACATTTGTCCAATATTTGCTTCTGCTATGCACAAAAATACAACTGCCTTTCAAATCCATGACAGGGAATGTTGTGAACCATCTCATCCATAGGTGTCTGTTTTCTTCAGACCAATCATGACTGCTGTTCAATGAATTTAGTTTGTCAGACAAATTTCCAATTGGCACTATTACATAATTTCATCACTAGGGCCGGCACATTTTGGTTGGTTGGTTGACGGCCTATTCAAATTCATATTGGTTGGACCATCTTTGGTGTTATATCCATAAGGCCCTGTTTCCACTAAGTTTTTTTCCAGTTGGAAACACCAGGCACTCTTTTGGAAAGGCCCAGCTGTGAGGCCCTAACATTTCCACTTAAGTAAAAATATTGACATAAGGAAGAGTACTTGCTCTGCTTGAGATATAGGTAAGACTAAATCATAATAAGAGAGAGACAGACCCTTCAGTCTATGTAGCAATCAGTATTAATTTCTCCTCCATTGCTGATGTTGTTTGCCACTTGCACAGGAGAATGTGACAGTAAGTCTTTGTGTTTTCTGTCCAGCCCCTCGACTGTGATTCGATGGGTCAGAAAAAAAATTACAGTGACATGCGCAGCTTTTTACCCAAAGTAGAATTTTTCTCAACTCTGGGCGTCAGAAAAAAAACGCCAAAGTGCAGTTCTTAGTGCAGAAAAGACACTTAGTGCCTCATCACATTGCTAGTGTTTGTAGCATAATGTAAATACGTGTCTCTCCTGTTGCCAAGACTTCAAAATATTGGGTGGCATCAGGAAAAAAAAATGCTCTACTGAACACACAACCCTACCAGGTAAAGTACACACAAACTTGAATGCACTCTGACACCGATATTTGAGGCTTTTGATGACATCTGCTCTGGAAATGAAGATGTACCTGAAACTACTGATGATCAGGATTATTTTTGTGCTATTTATTAATCTGATCATAAAGCTGAACCTAAAGATGAAAATAATAAAGCTAGCTCAGATGGTAGCAGTCCCAAGAGAAGTCATGATTGATAGAACCTTATAGAGTTAACTCAACTTTGCTGCTTTAAATATGCAAATAGTTTTCCTGGCTAATTATCCAACTTGGGAAACAAGATGATGTCACTAGCTATCCACTCTCCTGAAAAAAGCTTTGGCTGATGTGGCAATGGCTGGAAAAAAGAAAAGAGGTGCCACAACTTCCAAATGATGGTAGTTTGTCATGTAGGTAACATGTAGATGTATGTACATAAAGAATAAATATAACAAGCTAAGCTGAAATACATGAATAAATATAAATTGGACATCTAGAAGAGGTAGGTATATAAACAAATCATAAATGGCTAAGTATATTTTCTGTGCATCTGTAATTGTTAATAATATGTAACATGTCCAAGATACATGATATATGTGCCGGGTTACAAATGCATGCAGACTTTAGAAAACTATTTTGATGGCAGGAAAAGTCGTGTTGAGTGCAAACGGAAATGATGAAATGCGAGAATATTCTCTTCTTCTACAAACGGATGATCAGGTTTAACAGGATTTAACCTCATCTAGTCAAGTAACATTATAGGTTGGTGTAAGGGATAATTATAGAGTTACGGTGTAGTTAAGGTGTTAATCTGTTATAACTTTCTCAGCCATCTGTGGGCCTTAGAAAAATAGTCACATAGATAAATGGGGTATATGTCTAGTTGGTGGTCTGTAATATTCACTGTCATAATGTTTAGTACCAAGTTCATAAGCACATAGGCTATTAATTACCAGCATGCCGGTACTTACGAATTTGTGTGCAGGTACTCAAAGGTAAGCTGAGCCCTGCTCAGGTTGCTGTAGCTGGAGTAGGCCATAGCCACGCACTGATATTTTCTGTTTCCTTCCTGGTCTCCTGTTTATTTTCTTTCCAACAGAGCTCTATTCCAGAGCTTCCATCCTGAAGAGGAAAGAAAACTATCATATGGCTTGTGTATATTTACAAAACGTTAACGTTACAAGATGCCGTAATCCAATAATTGACACCATGCACATGATCTGACAGCAGTTAATGTGGACACTTCACAACAAGTTAACACCCACACTTTTAGGAAAACCAGCCCCGTGTGAGGGGTACCACGTGGGAGGCCTTAATTTACTTGGGAATAACAATGTTTTGGCAAAGAGCAAAGACCGCCTTTGGGCAGTGTTAGCTATGAAGACATTCACGTTTATGTAACGTTATTCATGCAGAAGTCAGTTATGAGTCAAGCTAGGTCTCTGTGAAGTAAGACCAATTAAAGTCTAGTGAATAGCATATGATATAAACGTTTCAAACGTTATGCACGTTTAATGTTAAGCTAACATTCGGTGGCTAGCTAGATAAGTTAACATTAGCTTGCTACGTTAAGCTAGCAATGTTAAGCTAACATAAGGTAAAATAACATCGGCTAGCGGATAACCGTAGCTAGCTAGCTTCCCACTGTGGGAACATGTAGCCCCAACGAGTAGCTTCCTTTCACCGACTTCGCAGACCGGTTCATATGACTGTGTAGTTGTCACGCTAGTGTAGCTATTATTCCTTCCAAGGAAGAATACATACTTTGTAATGTTACGTTGCCTTTCCCTAAACATAAAACAATCTGCCAGGCCGCGAAGAATCCAATCACTTCGACGTACTTGGTTCCCTTCCTGTGGTCTGCAGAAATCCCGCCTATACTTTTCTATTCTCAACCAATAGGAAAGCATTCTGTAAAGATTCCTAACGATGATTGGAGCGGAAATCCTGCTACGTAAACGAGGTCCGGTACATCAGTAAGTCAGCCATACAATGAATTGTATTATGTAATTTCATACATTGAAAACACCGATTTACAGAAGATCATTTGTTTATTGTGAAAAATGTGTTTATTGTGTTAGTCAAATGATGATAGTTGTTAATATAGACAATGTTGGCCCTGGGACCTCTCTTTTATTTCTTCACACCAATGATGAACCAGGCATTATGCATACTGAACTAAACCATTGTCACCAATGCCTTCAAACAAAACAAATAAATCCAATTAACCAGTTGTTTGGAAATGCTAAACTGTAATGTAAACTAGATGGTATATTTGAATTGTTCTGGTCTTTCTAAAGAAAAAGTAAAGCCATGAACTTGATTGCCATCTTCCATTGGTGGTCCTTGTTGCCAAGGAAAACCAATGTAAGATAATACTGTGTGTTTGCATTAAGTCAAACCTTATATTAATAGCGTTCCCTGACTTGGCAGGACCTAAAAAAAAATTGAATTAAAAAAAGACACTTGATGAAAGTCAGTCAGATTCGCAATAACAGTCAAATTCACAATGAAAACCTAGTATTTTTATTTATCCCATTTAAGGTTTAATTCTCAAAAAAACTAGGAAAATAGTGTTTGAAAACAGGATGCCTTCTTAAACAGAGTCATCTGTGTCTGAGCTCCTGGAAACTCATTTACTCAGAGCATGAAGGATGGCAGTTCATAACACTAATCATTTTGATGCACACACTTCATTGTAGGGTGTCCTGTTAACTTGTTATTAAACAACTATTACAAATGGTTTTTAATCATAGCAGCAGATGTTACATTGCTTTTCTTTTTATCATTTCAAC
Source organism: Etheostoma cragini (assembly GCF_013103735.1). Lineage (NCBI taxonomy): Eukaryota > Metazoa > Chordata > Actinopteri > Perciformes > Percidae > Etheostoma > Etheostoma cragini. The sequence goes on along the minus strand of NC_048411.1, from coordinate 13,272,242 downwards.
AATATCTTTTGTTGATAAATTAAATTAGGAGGAGGCCTTTGGGTGTTCCTTCAACATTCCCTTTTTAAAGTTTCTACTACTCTGCAAGGAATATAACCGTAGACTGTAAAAAAAATAGATAGAATAGCTTAGAATACAAAGATCTTTGGTCCAGTAACATTTAGAAAGAAATAACATCAGCTGATAGGAATACATGATTACAAAAATGACTTTCCCAATAAAAAAAAAAAAATAGATTTAGCTTTTGACTGGAAAAATACTCAATTAGATCTCCTTCTAGTGAATGCAACACGTCATTGTTCCTTTTCCACAAGTTATTGAGAGTAATTCTGGGAAATGTAGGAACTGAAGTAAACATGCCACGCACTGCATATAAAAGACTATAGAGTGAATGTGTTACCAGTCATCAGTGTGGGCATAACCAGCTAAAAAGGGGTTCCTATTAAAAATATACTCTTCTCTGTCCAAACCGTTACTCACTTAGTTATCATAATACATCAGTCCTGTATAACAGGGACGCTCCACTGGTTAAGTATTTATTTTCATAAAGTTGGGAAAGTTAAACTTAAAAAAGTTCGGATTGGATGCAGCAGAAGATATATCTTTATTTAGATATTTAGATATCTAAATAATTATATAATATCTAAATATTTATTTAGATATCTATCTAAATATCTTCACTTTGCTGCATGCTACATAATATCTTCAATATTCTCCAATCCCAAGCGTAGATAACTACCAGAGTTCCAGATCCAGAGACACTGAATACATCATACAACCGTTTTATAAACTATTAAGAATTCCCCATGCCACGAAAAACGGTTTCTTTTTTCAAATTGGTGGGATACCCCTTTAAAATAGTAGTATCACTCTTCTCTCTCCAATTCCAACTGATTTGTTTAGGAAGCAGCAGATAAAAATGTTCAGGTGTCCATCAAGGGTTCCTGCAAATAAAGTAAAACAGTACAGTTAGGTTAAGACAGTATCTGCAGTTTCCGTCTATGTGTAGACACCATCTAGATTAGATTTAGCTACCTAGATGTTCAATCAAACGAATAATCAGAACCCTTTATAGAGATACAATAACAAAGTGCTATGGTAATATAAGATAAGACTATTACATTTTGTAGATCAAGTCCATTCCAACGGTAGCGGCGTAGGGTTGGCTGTGTCAGACTAGCAGCTACACAGATTATCAAACAAACTCCTAGCAGACACACACTGACTTCCAACAGATGTTGCACCGCCACGCTCTGCTCCACCTAAAGAATAAAAGTAGAGAATGACTAACAGGTCGACAAGACGGTACCTGTATTGCCGCTGAGCAAGTTATGTTGTTCATGCGGGACATGGTGTACCTGTGTTAACATGATTGTGAGTGTAGGGTCGTTCTTGGAGCGTAGACTGTAGCAGGTCTGTGATGCTGTAGGCAGCTGGTTGCCCGCTTCCACATGGATGGGTGAAATGTTGTTTTCAGATGCAGGGCACTCTGGCGGAAGTCTTCATTACAAGTACACAATATATGCATGAAAAAAGTCAATGAGTTGACAGACAGTCCGTTTATGTACCTAAGTAGGTGGGGATTTAAATTAAGAAAGTTTAGAAAACCCACACCTTAGTGCGTGAATGAACTTACAGGCTCATGGGCAGGAGGTGTGTTTGGGCATTAATGGTGAGGCAGGTGTAGGTATCATTTCCAGACAAAACCTCTACAGTCAGATTAACAATCTCGTTGCCTGGGGAGTAAAACAAATGATCGTGGGTTAGAATATAAGATTACACACTACTTCATTTTACCACAAAACCATTGCACTGCAATACCAACCGCCAAGATGTAATTGACTGGCTCTCAAGGCAGTCTGTAAACCAAGGTATTTTGGAAAGCCGCTGTTTGAGTTGGAAGTCACAGCCAGAGGAACCTTGAGACGCAACATGGTGAGAGAAGGAGTCTTTGTAGAGTCAACTGAAATGTTTCTATCCATCAGAGGAGAAGGGACGGGCGAGACAAGCTCAGATGTACTTGCATTGGCTTTCACACACAGCTGGAACTTAGATAAGGAGGACAGCAGATGGTTCCAGTCCTTAAAAGAAGAAAATGCATATGATTTGCACAGCAGCAAAAACAGCATGCACAACATTATGTTTTACTCGCATACATGAACTTGCCCTCATAAAAAGATCGAACAGATTGTACTGTAGAACATCAAACAACTTCCATTTTGCCAAAATTAATTAAATTAGGTTGGTCTTTACCTTTGCTGTGTCAGGGTTAGGCAGAGTGTGAGTGTAGCTGTAAGAGCTGAGGCAGATAAAAGAGATAGCCAAAGTCAACAGACAGAGGAAGAATGTAACCCCTGGAGGATTTTGGGATACGTAATCTCTAAGGTTGGTCACCGGCTGCCAGAAACCCATCATTGGGCTCCAACTACACCTGGGCAAAGCTGTAAAAAAAATGAAAAAAAATCAGCTGGTTTTCACAGGTTTTTATCCACATGCAGGCACTTTGGTAGTGCTACTGGGTCTGTTTTATGAACTTTGGTCCGTTGTTGGAACAGGGTCAACACATGTGTTTATACATGTAATGTTTATACATTTGCAGCTTCAATTTCTGCAGTTAAGGGGAAATTTAAGGGAAACTTGTAGACCACAGATCTAGATCCTAACCCACTGTACATAGACTTGTCAAATCTGAAAATGCAATAAAAGGGAGATTTTACTGTTTTATATGTAGACCACATACGCCACATTACTATAAGGGAATTATTCCTTTATTGCATTTTACTGAAGAGACCTGGACCTGGTTCAATGTGGTCTACTTTTGAAAAAACAACAACAGCAAAATCTCCCTTTATTGCATTTTCACAAATAGAATAAGATTTTCATAAATCTGAAACGGTTTATCCCAGATTTGACAAGTCTAGGTACAGTGGTTTTGGATCTGGACCTGGTCCAATGTGATCTAAAAGTTTCCCTTAAATTTCCCCTTAACTGCCGCATCGGAAGCCAACTTCAGCGTTGTCAAGTGTCTAAAGAAAGATGTTTCATTCAGAAGGATTTAACAATCCCCACATGATCATGCAGATATTTATTTAGGTGCATGCACATCTTTTTAGCATAATGAAATTCTTAACATTAAACAAACTGATGCTGCTTTTACTTGCCATATGCCTTATGACTTTCTAGATATCCAGAACCAAGGCTAACGTTGAACCTCTAAACTATTGACGCGGAAACCCACATGTATTCAGTACGACTGACAGGGTCCAAAATGTAGACCACTTTTTTTTGTCCACCAACCAAATTCCTAGTGAATATTCGACTTTTACCAGCCACTCATCGTTACCAGATTTGTTTTGCTGGTGAGTGAAGCAAATCTAACGTTAGCAGACACTTTTATATTTTACCATCAATTAGCTGGTAAATGGTGCTAACTTTGGACCCAGACGACTGATAACATACATTAGCCAGTCTTGTTGACCAACCATATGGTTGACAAGATCACGTCTCCAGCCAACCAGCTCCATTGAAAGCAAACTGCAATTTGCAAGTTCAGCAAGGTTAGCTAGGTTTCTGTCAATGTAATGTAATGTTATGTGGCTAACTAACTTGCTAACGAATGATAACTTACATTGAATTTGAGCAGTCTTCTCTGATCACGTCGTCAGTTTTGATAATTGACGTTTATGAGTTTCTTGACGGTAAGTGAACCGGGTTTTGACATTTAAATGTTTAAAGTTACGTTAAAGCGCAACGTTAGCATCACAACCGAATTCTCTAAACACACACACATGCTCTCAGGACAGCGATCAGTGCATTCATAGATAGCATAGACAGTTAAAGGTATAGGTACGCAGCAATGACGGCGACCGTGACGCAGATCACGTGACTGAAAAGCTGGTTCTTTTATGCATCTATGGATGTACCAGACACTTTTAAAAGGTATTTTATACTTACGTCATTTTTTTTTTTATAAGTACTTCAAATTAATCATAAAGTAATTACTTAAATTACGTTTGTTGTGTTTTTGCGACAATATGCTTGGGCTGTGACTCAATTCTCATCACAGTTTAGAAAGTAGCACTTAGGTAAAGTTTAAAGATTATTATATAAAATTTCTTACATAATTTTGACAGAACCACACGTACATTTAAGGGAAGCAGACTAGGAAAAAGAATAAATTATATTTTGAAAGCCAACGATCTGCCCACTTTATTTAGAAAATATTTTAAATCATCCAATGCATCATATCAGAATTATTCTCTCATGATCAAGCCATTTGCATTTACAGTGACATAAATTCGTATCAATAAATTGCACATAGGGATTTCTCCCTTAGACATAGGGAAGTCCTGTGTAAACACCTCAGATAACTCAAAAAGCCATCGGTATTGAAACAAATGGAATTTACATTTTCACATAAGCAAACATCATGAAATCAGATATAAATCTAATGTAGAAGAAGCTTCCACTTTACAACATGTTTGTGAAGTTGTTGTTTATATTGCTTCACATTCAAAGCCTTTAACTGCAAATCGTGTTACTCTAAAACTGCTATGCTTCCTGAATATTATTGCCACTCTCCTGAGAATCAATGACTATTTTGTTCATAAGCCCTGAATTACACACAAAAATAATTTCCTTTTGTCAAAACTTCAAACAGCTAGCAGTATTGACATTGATCATGCCACTTGTATGTACAGCATAACAACAATTAAGCAGTCCAGATGACTTTTATAGGCTTGAACGCCCAAGTATCAGGGTGGCCCATGTGTATCAGGTCTTTGTAAGGGGAGGTGCTCCACTGGAAGGGTGGCACCTGGTCCCATGTCGGTCCGTTTACTGCCAGCATACCATAGTCACGAAACATCTCATAGGAGGTCAACTGCACAGGAACACAGACAATGCATCAGATTTAGCAAACACCTCTTTAATGTGCTACAGTCAGTTTCATTTGGAGCAAACACAAAACATAATTGGGGAGCATGATGGATAAACATATGGGTTGAGAGGTGGGTGATAGCAAGAAATTAAATGAGAAAATCAAAACCTTCATGTCTGTTCCTCCATGTGACCTCTGCCTTAAGGCGCCAAACGGATATGTTCCATTAGCTGGGTTCAGGTCTGAACGGGCTGAGATAGCATTCTCTCCATTCGCAGGTGGATTACAGCCTTCACACTTTGACAATGGGTCTTCCTTAAAGTTGTTATACCTGAGGAGAGACACTGCATCTCATAAATAAAATGAAGTTTTAGATATTAGTCTATAAAAATGTAAAATTGAACGTTAACGTTTGTTTGTACCTCATAAGGCGGACCATTGAGTCCACATCTGTGACAGCTGTCTGGTTTCTCCTAAATATCTGAGCCCGAGGATTCTGATCCAGAGAGAACCACGAGCCGAACTTCTCAACCAGCTCATTGCAGCCACTAGCATTGAATATGTCCGGGTAGTACCTACAATTTTACATAAAACCGAATTACAACACGTGTAATTTATAGTTTATGTTAACATAAACCTTTCAAACTGGATACTTACGGTATGTTGTAACTTGCCCAGTACCCTTTCTCCAACAGTTCCTGAGTTTTATCAGTGTAAACAACTTGTCCCCTAAAGCATTAAAAAAAAATGTTTTTTCAGTGATAAGTTTAGAAGCCATAAATATAAATACTGAAATAATCTTGTGTTTTGATTGAGGATCTGGTGCTGAGACTTACGGAATCTGCTCCAGTACAAAAAAGAGCTCATCTTTAATGTCAGTCTTCCCTGGAGTAAAGTGTTTATAGTCCACAATCATCCACTGGTTGTTGTACCTACAAAACACACACACACAAAGTCCAAACCCAGTCCCAACTGAGCATACAACCTGTATCCTACTATTGTTCACTGCTGTTTATTTAATGTATATCCAAGTAATTGAAAAATTAACTGATTCAGCATTTCACACCAAAGACGCCTGGTGTCCCCAGGCCTTTTACTCATATTGATCCACATAGCAGTCTAAACACGCACACATCTTATCTAATCTGTCATCAATTAGAATTTTGAACACAGGGCAAAGAGCAGCAGACAACACAGCCTGGATTTCATTAGGGCAAAGAGGTGATATTGTTGGTTTTTTTCTGTTGTGTAAAACTCACGTTCCACTGTTGTACTTCCGGAAAATCTCGGCCCACTCCTTGCCTGTAGAAGCCAGTCGATTAGCCACAATGTTCCTCAACCACTCCATGACAGTTCCTTTGGGCTGAACAAACTTCCAGAGAGCAGGGTTACTGTTGCCAATGGTAGTTTCCAAGGTAACCTTGAGACATAAGACAGAAACTCTATTTAGCATTTCCCAATTTGTCACCAAAAGTATAAGATATTAACAACACGTTTAAATACTGCGGTTTATTCTTAACACTCAGCTCTATTAGGCCAAGTGCAGGTAGAGTAAGCGTTCTCACCAAGCCACTACTTAGGATATAAAAGTCGTCTCCAGAGAAGATCGATCCAGGGTAAGAGGAGAACGCCTGAGTTCCTCCTGGAAGAAGAGCTTCTCCTGAAGAAAAGAAATCAAGCACATAAAAGTTAGTCTAATATGTCTTCACGTCATAGAGAACAACATTAACAGACCAATACTGGGGCTTCAAACTTGAAAACATATGATGTTTTTGAAAAGGAGGCTTTAAATGGGAGGCTAGAGCCAGTTGCCATTTAGCTTAGCATTAAGACTGGAAACAAGGGAAAACGGCTAGCCTGGCTATGTCCAACAGTGACAACTCTGAAGCTCACTAATTAACACATTGTAGCTCATTGGTTTAATCCTTACAAAAACGTAAACTGGGATTTCATGTGACTATTGAATTTTGTTGTCACCGTCAGCTTCCCAGGTAACCGACTGAGATTCCTAGGGGTCAAGATTTTCTTGAACAGAGCCAGGCTAGCCGTTTCCCTGTTTTCTTTTCTTTATGCTAAGCTAAGCTAATTAGCTGCTAGCTGTTACTCAAAGATTTACTGTACAGAAATTTGAGTGTTATTAATCTTTTAATCTAAAAAAGCAATTGCACATTTCCCAAAATGTAATGCACATTTTCCTAATGTAAATATTGAGGGACTCTAGAGCAGGAGCAATGATGAACAGAAGACACAACTGCATCAGTAAACTACCTGAAGGAGAAACTCTAAAGGCAAACATGTATTTCTTCATGATGCGCAGCATGGACTGGTAGGTGTTCCAGGTGTCGTGTGAAACCAGCAGCTCCTTATTGTTTGGCAGCAGCTTGATGAGAGCAGAACAGGAACCAGATCCAAGCGGTCGAATTTGGTCGGATTTGTTGAGAGCCGATTCCAAGTCCTCCAGATCCCCGCCCATTTGGAAAAGTCTGGTTGAACAAAGTAGCAGTGGAGACAACAGCAATAAACAAAGTTTATAATCTCAAAAACTAAAGAAACCTGTCTCATAAATACAACAATAAATACAAAATGGAGATAACTACTAACAGGAAGCCGAGCGGGTTTAGGGAGAACGAGCCTATTGGAAATGATAGTTCATCATTGAAGCTGTCCTCCAGACCTTTCAGCTGAAGCAGTGCCAGATGCACCTGAAAAGCAAAAACCGATTGTGAACCGTCTTATTTTTGTATCCATGCAAGGGATTTTCTTTTCACCCAACAAACGCTCATTACCTGGTACCAGTAGGGTGAACTAGGTTGCTTTTCGATTTGCTCCTGAACCCACTGCAGATTGGTTGTGATGAAAGCCTTAAGGCGCTCGCAATAACCAGATTCAGAAGAGAAGGGCCCACAGTAATTCATTAGAGTGTTCATCCAGTGCTTATAGATGAGCTAAAACAAACATAAATCAAGTCTTTAGGTTCAGTCAAATGTATAGTAAGTGAATAAATCATTCGGACTGCAGAAAACACAAACAGGCCTGTAGAAGGAAGCTGACCTGAGATGTGACTGCAGCCTCCACTGCACCGGCAGCATAAGACTGGATGCTGTCATTGTACTGACTGCTGGTAGTGATCTCCAAGAAAGACCAGCTGAAAAGAGAGCACATGTGAATAAACCAAAAATATTAAACAAATTTTGCATCCAGACTCAAAGGAATGTAGGTCTGGGATCAAACTGAACTCTTTAATGAATAAAGGCATGCACTGTTGCTGAGACAATAGAAGGCATACTTAGGCTGTTTCAACAACTATTCAGGTCATTTCTAAACTGTTACTATAAAGACTAAACCTTCTTCCTTGGTAAAAATGTAGTATTTCTTATCGTTTTAAGAGTAGGGGTATACATTTTCAGCTGATCAGATTTGCTTATTTTTCTCTTTGTCTTCTTTCATTTAACCATTTCTTAAATTTACTAAGTTTTACTACTAGGCTGGTCTTAATTTTCACAGAAATCTACATGTCTATATTGATCTCTCTGTCATGTGTTTCAATTCCGACATCTGTTTTATGCTACGTGTAAAAGCGTGAGCAAAAAAATGTAATTAGAACTTGGAGCTGAAACGATTAGTTGATTGCGTAATAAGTCATACAAAAGAAAATACATCGGCAACAATTGATAGTGAGCCAATTAAATTAGTGTAGCTCAATTATCGAGCATAAATGACAAACAGTTTCTGTTTAAAGCTTTAAAAGTGTGATGTTTGACTATTATTGTACGTTAGGTTGATCAGATAACACAAGCATCTGAAGAGTTTATGTTGGGCAAACCATTCCGTTATATTATATAACAGAAAATGGATTGATTGATTGATTGATTAAAGATAATGAAAATAAGCTGCAGCCCTGACCTTACCCATTTAATATATCTAAGCTAATAGTTTCGGCTATTATATTATCCATTAGCTGTAGGCTACATAACAAATATACAGCTCCATTCAATAACAAAAGCCGCAAGCTAAAGAGGTTATCTAACTAGTTCAAAGACGCAAGATGAGAACTCACCCTGAGGTTTTAATGTCATCAGTGAAGTTTGCCCAAGCCACAAAATCTTCTCGATATCCCTCAATGACAGACAGCTGGCCGGTTTGCTTGTCAATAACAGCGGTTTGTATTTCAGCTCGAACAGACGCACAGCTCAAACACAAAGCGGATACCGCTGCTAACACATTTAAAACCTTCGTAAAACTTCCAAAAGCACACGTCTTGTTTTGCTTGGACGCCATGTTGACATGAACAAGTCACATGATACCGGGGGTGACTAGTCATATGATAGTCTCAGAGTGGTATTTTCAAAATAAAAGACTCATTATGTCAGACACTACAAACACGTCATGAGGCATGAAATAAAACTTTATATAAAAACGGAGAGTCAAATCATATTGCTTTGAGGCAAAATTCTGTACAAAACAAGCGTAATGTAAGAATCCAGAGGTTTTTAAAGTTCCACAAAACTTTGACCAGCTGTTAATTTTATCAATTCAATTGCTCCTTCTGCACATTCCGCTAAGGTACTTTTGTTCCATAAAACCACATGGTGAGCACTGGTTATGGAGCAATGGTCAGAGTTGTGTAACGGCTTCGACAACAGTTTTCAGTGAACTCAGTCTTCCCCTCCCCCGCCAGTTTCCATCGTGTCCAGAATACCCTCCATAACTTCTGCCTTTCGCTTCCTTTTGGTGGCCACTGTCACAGAGGATAAATGACATGGAAGAAAGAAATTAATAAACAGCATAGATGCTTTCACTTCTGCATGTTGTTCCAAACGTGCGTGGATTTACCATGAAAATGTTCGGCTGTTTTCCGTCTCAATGTCTCTACCGTTTCCTCAGCATCAGCCCACTCCAGCACAAGGCGTCTTCCGTACAGATGGGTGCTGTGGCACAATGCAGTGAATGCTTTCTATAGAGAAGACAGGGGGTTGTAATCATGACCATCTTTAATGTAGCACTAGAGGAAAAGAGATTTTCTAAATCCATGTTTGAAAGCACACCTTAGCATCTTGTTTAGTGATGAAGTCAATAAAGCCAAAACCTCTATGATTCCCTGAACCAGCTGCTTTCTTTGGAAGACGGACTGTCTTCAGCTCTCCAAATGTACTGAAAGGACAGAAAGAATAAATCGTAGTAATATTAAATGATCTTACTCCAAACTTTGTGTGTGTGTGTGTGTGTGTGTGTGTGTTTTTTGTTTGTTACCAGAAGAGTTCTCTAATTTCCCTGACAGTGGCCTGAAAGGGGACGTTCCGCACAAGGATCTTGGTTCCTGTCTGTTTCTTCTCGTCTTGCCTCTTCTTGCGTGAACCCTCAGTAGTCCTGCACACAGCGGCAAAAAGAGACTGAGTAAGTTGTAACAACACAAGTGAGGTTGACATGCCAAACTATACGCTAAATTCTGTCACACAATCCCAGTCAACATTTCAAAGAATACACAGTTACCAAGAAGTGATATTTCCATGCAAATTTTACACTGTCCTGGTTTATTCCATAACATTTCATTTTTAATACACTTGTAATTTTAAAATATCTTAATATAGATGTAAAATTCTAGACACTTCTTTGTAAACCTAATTAAAAGGACCACCATTTTTAAATTCTTCACCACAAATATCAATAAATAAAAACCGTTGAGTGCACTTCTTACCTTGTGGCTCTCTCAGAAATCTTCAGCTCTAGCTGGTGTTCATCCACAGTACAGTGCTGATGGAAGATTGACACAAAGAAAACAACTTTACCAAGAACTGGGTTGTAGAGAAAAAGCACTGAGAGTTTTAAAAAGGAAATGGGGATGGTACCTGTAGTTGCCTCAGGGCTTTCTGCGCTGCCTCTGCTGTCTGATACTGAACAAAACCGTAGCCCATGGACAACATCCTGCCTGGAAATCAAACCCACATTGTCAAGTGTTTGTTAAAAAAAAAAAAAAAAAGAGAGAGAGAGAAAAAGAAAATTTACAACTGCTCTTGCAAAACTACAAGAAAGCCGATATTCTACCTCATGAGTTCAAATATGTAATTTACCTTGGAAAATCTATAAATCAATGTTTCAAACCAGGGTATACACTGTTATGTTAAAATCAGATGCCTTTCAGGCCTTTTTTTTGCACAGGACAGATGAAGACATGAAAGGGGAAGAGAGGGAGAATGACATGCAGCAAAGGGCAGCAGGTGGGAGTCGAACCCGTGGCCGCTGCATCAAGGAGAATGTGTGCGTCCGCTCTACCGAGTGAGCTAACCCAGCCACATGTTATGTTACATTTGGTGTATGTGAAAGATCCTACTTTTAGTTTAGTACCTGATTTATCTTTTTTCTCTGAGATGCTGCAGGATGTGATCTTGCCACATTTGGAGAATGTCTGCAACAAATGAAGAAAACAATATTAAAAAAAAAAAAATCATGCTATGATTAAACCTGTGTTCAGTGTAACAAAACGTAACTAAGGATTTCATTTATTATTCAACCCACCTCATGTAGTTTCTCCTTTGTCGTGCTGAAATTGAGATTTTTAATGAAAAGTGTTGAACCAGGAGCAGATTCCTCCTCCTCCTCCTCCTCCTCCTCCTCCTCCTCCTCCTCATGTTCTTTTTCATCTTTCTTCTCCTCTTTCGTTGCCTCATCTTTTTCTAAAAGTTGGTGGGCGGATCAAAGATATTTCAGTTATTCAAATTAGTACTACAATTGTTATTATTAGATACCATATTATTATAGTATTGTATGTTTAGGAGTGTGTTAAAGGGATCTAACCTGGTTCTGGTTTGGCTGCCACAAACACCCCCACAGGTGCCCACTCCAAATACAGTGGGATGTGGTGGAACTACGGATTTCAGAGATACAGTCAGTACAATAAAAGCTTTTAAAGTACCTGAAACACATGCTGCATATGCAGGTTTTGCTGGTATGAAGCTATACACACACCTTGCTGTATGCCAGCCGAGTGAATGCTCGTTTTGCCTCCGTTGGCTCTAGGAACTCGATGATGGCGGTGAGGCCTGAGGGCGGCAGCAGCACTCGGCCCAAAGAGCCATGAGGGGAGAAAAGCTCCTCTAACTCTGACGCCGTCACTTCAGCTGGAAGGTTTTTCACCAGGATCACAGCTGTACTCCTCGCTGCTGCAGCCTGTACACCAGGGCAGAGGAAACAATCTTAACCAAGGTAAACTATTTCCAGACAATTTAGCAACAATGAAACTGGAGTCTGTGTTAAGCATACCTGACTAAAGGAATCCAGACTGACACCATTGTCTAGTAGAAACTGCCGGGTCTCCTGAACAATCTGTGTCTCTCCCAGAGCCATCCTCACTGCAAGACTTCCCTTTGACTCCTGCAGCGGAAGGCAAGGACCAGAGAAGTACAAAAAACTTTAAACATGCACATGATGATCCCATGTTGATTTTGCTGCAACAGTTCAAAAAGTAAACATTCACACAGACAACTTTCCTCTCATTCTTTAGAATGGGAAAGCTGTGTGAAAGCAGAGAACCACGGCAAAATGAATCATTCAACAAGGTCCTACTTTGGCCACATGCTAGTAGGCATTCTTTCCTGGTAGATTCTTTTTTTAATGTGAAACCCATTTTTCTAATGTTTACCTCTGAAGATAAAACATGTCAGCAATGATGAGCAGTAAAACAAATAATGAGCAATATTGAAAATCCCTACGTAGCATGCGGTACTCTGAAAATGCCTTAAAACTCAAGGATCAGTTACTCAGACTGGATTAAGTGGACTTGGAGCGTACTTCATCTTCTCAGTGGTACCCTTACGCATTTTCCATGCAATGTTTTAATTCGGGAATGTATTTGGTCTGAGCACCCACTAAAGACGGAGTTGAGGAACTTGTTTTTGGGAGCACTAATGTAGAAAAAGAGGATGCAGCGTTACTCACGTGGTCCAGGACTTTGCTTTTTGTGGTGTTGTATTTTTCAGCGATGGCATCGGCCACTGCACTTGTGCCCAGAAACAGGGAGTTCCAGTTGTGGGAGCTAGAAAGAAACATTAAATTCATAAGACAAATGAGTTACTAAAAATAAATTGAAATAAAACAAGTAAATTCAGAGAAACCACAAACACAGCAGCATAGTGTAAAAGTGATAATTACCTGGAACTTGAAGCTTTATTTTTGGCATCTTTTTGCCGCTTGTAAGACGAAGAGCCCGGACCCCCCGCGTCTGCAGAGTCGCTTTTTTCTTTCTTCAATGTGGAGGGAAGCAGGTGAAGCATCCTGCCCTGAAAGCACAAAAGGGTGAATGCTTCTTATCAGCCTCAGCATCGTGTGAAAATGAAGTTGTACTACTAAATCCAGAAGTCCTTACAGGTCATGTGATGTAAAGACCTATCTTAAAGACCAGTTGCAGAGCAAATACCTGAAATATATGTCCGTCCAGCTGAGCCAGAGCGGTCACAGCATTCTCTGGTATCATGTACGTTACGAAAGCGAATCCTTTCGGCTTCTTGGTTAGATTGTCAATAGGGAAGAGCATCTCAGATAAAGGACCTGTAAAGATTGTAAAATTATTATCACTCGGATAAGAGCGGGAAGAAGTGTGAACTTGGATGTCTATGAAAGTTGATGTTTTTATAAATTCACCGTGTTTAGCAAATAGCTCTTCGATCTCTTCCTCGGTGCAGGTGTAAGGAAGGTTCCTGATGAAGAGTCGACCTGACTCTGCAACATCTTCCTCCTCCTCATCCTCCTTCAGCTTCCTGGTGAAGTTTCGGTCAATTTCTTTGTCCTTCCTGTCTTTCTTGCCCTTACCTCCAGAGGCATCCACACGGAAGACCTCAATGTAACGTCCACCTGAAAACACAGAGACGAGGTAAGTAGCAGGCAGGCAGGCACTGTCTTCAAATACACAGGGACATGAGAATGGGACCTAATATTCTCACCTATGTAGTCTTTATTCTTCTTCAAGGCCTTTTCCACCTCTTCATCAGAGCGCAAATCCACATATACATAACCTGAAACACACAAACAGTCAACATAGACACATACAGGCAACTATCTACCCACCACATATGTAGCATACAGGATATTATACCTAAGATATATTACCAGCGTACATTATGATAAGAAGAAGGCTTTCAATAACATACTGCACCTGTTCTATCTCCACTCTCATTCTTCCCAATCCTGATTGCTGCAGGCTTCAGCGGCGTCATGAACTCTCGGATTTGTTGCTATTGACGTAACAGAAAATTGTTTGTGTCATAGATGCAGACACTGAAATACATAAACTGGAATATCTTTACTGCGTTTCTGAAACCAGGAAGCTCTTGTTCACTCACCTCTTTCACACTAAAAGGGGCTCCTCTCAGCTTCACTGTGAACTCCGTCGTCGGCTCCATCTGCAACAAACATTCGCGGGTGTGTAAACCAGAAAACACATATAGTGCTGTATTGAACAGTAAGGTTTAATGTGTAGATTTGTTTAAATAGTCACCTCTTGTTTGGTAGTTTTCTTCGCTTTGCCTTCCTTCTTATCCTCAGAGGCAACTGGCGTTTTGGTCTTTGACGTGTTTTCTCTGTCACCACTCTCATATGCGCTGTCTGTGTGGTGCACAGGACCACAATCCTCCTCTTCATCATCACCCCGTTCACCATCCTTCTCTCCACTCTCCTCCATGGTGTCGTCGGTCTGTGCCACCTTAGAGCGCAAGTACTCCATATCTGATATTCCAGACATCAGTGCTTCCTTAGTGGCACCTGGAATCAACAACAAAATGTAGACCAGTCAATAATCAACAGCCTTTTGTCTGTCCTGGCTTTTTCATTCATAATGTATATTTTAATGCTTGTGATGTGAAGCATTTGTAACATAGTAATACATGTATTTATTGCTTGTCATTTAGAACACTAACCAGTTCCCCACACTTCTCTTATTCAAATACACTATGGTTGTAATTATTTCACTATGTACTGTATTTTTAAGGACATTTAATTTTATATTATACCCATCAATTGGGTTCCAGATTTAGTGCTAGAAAGTTGCCCTAAAATGTCAGAAAAGTTTAAATGCTGGTAGCAAACTGGGGAAAGTCCTAATATTGGGAAGTGTATACTTCATGTGAGAAAACACATGAAGGATAACTGACAGATTTGATTTTTTCTACAACACAGTGTAAATCCAGATGTCAGAGGATTCAGACCCAATACACTGGGACACAGCTTACATCTACCTACACTTAGAAAGGACCAGCATTACCAACCTTCATCTTCATCTTCCTCATCCTCTGACTGGTCTGAATCAAAGTTGAGGTAGTCATCTGAAGTCAGGTTCTTCTTGCCCTGAGCCTTTGCCTGTCCACTGTCAGGATCAGTCGTTTGCTGCACGGTGTCGTTCGCCCATGTTTGTGCTTGGCTTCGATTCTGATGTACTGACAAAAACTCCTTGAATCCCTGGTCCTCTTCCAGCTGAGACACACACGCCAAGCGGACATGCAATGATTTAAGGAAAAAAAATTAAAATACTATAACACTATCTCTTACACAACACTCACGTACCAAAGAAGTACTGATGTTTGGTAAGCAGCCTGAAATTGGCTCCATCTATCCACATTCAGATCTTATATAATTAATATTTAACAGCAGACAAACATAGTTCCTGACTGACACATTTACTCACATTTCCAAGTGTGCTGTCAGTTTCCTTTTTCTTTTTCTTTTTCTAGAGACAAAAAACAAAAAACATTTTATAGTAGTGACAGTGCAGCAGAACTAAACTACATCATTTTCGACAAAGGAAATTTCACGGTGGCTATCCAGGTGGTAACATAGGAACAATTTAAATTGGGTAAAGATGTAACTGTGAAATTGTTATTGTTTCTTCGTCATTTTGTGTCTGCAGGTACCTTTTTGCTGTCAGTGTCAGCAGGAGTGGAGGGTTTATCCGGGCCTGAGCTCTGGGTATGTTTGCTCCAGGCTTTTGCCTTAGTGGGGTCTCCGAAGGCCTTACACATCTCCACCTGGAATACATGACAACCGTGGGGCTCACATCTGGAAAAGCAACAATAATGCCAACAACACGCTTGTTTAAGCGTGCCTGAAGCCATACCGTCACTCTGGATGTGTCTACGAAGCTCTTGTTGAAATGTTTCAGAGCTTTGTCTGCATCTTCCTCCTCTTTAAAACCCACAAAGCCGAACTTGCGAAACTTGCCGTCCTTGGTAAACTTCAGAGAGCAGTCTGTAACGGTGCCGAAGGCAGCAAACATCGCCTTGAACCTCTCCTCCTTCATCTGGACACAAGATCCAGTCAGGTTAAATTTACAGATGTTGGACTGAAATTAAACAAAATGTCTGCTGAAATCCGAGCGGGTTACTTACCCCATTAGGTAGGTTTTTAACAATGAGTCTCGACATAATTGTAGTAGTTGTAAGTACACTAATACAGCATAAACTTGTTTTCTAAATATATGTCAACAAACGAGCGTGGACTCTCCTCTAGGACGCCATGTTAAGGGGGAGGAGCCTCCTTTTTCTTCTTCTTCTTTTTCCTTCCTCTTCTTCTTCTTCTTCTCCTTCGCTGTCTTACAATGCCTTAGCGCCCTCTGCTGGACTGCAGTATGCAGGGCAAAAAAATCCGTATCTTAAACTCCGTCTGCTAAACCGGTTTCTTTTAAATTGTCAATTAAATTACTGTACATTGGCCATGATCAGTAGTGAATGTAAAGTGCATTAAAATACCATACATTACAGTTGTAGATTTGAGTTAGGCTTGTGTTTTACTTGGGTATTTTAATTCCGTGCTAACCATTGTGCTAATAGTAAACAGTAAATAGTAGTAGGCCTAAATAGTTACACAGGTAATTATTCAGAAACTTGCTTATTCTCAAAGAGACCAGTTTGGGATAATACACAACATCAGTTACAGACAAACCAGATTTACCAAATAGTACATACATGCGTCAGTAAATAGTCCATAGACCAGTAATGTAATATAATATAACCATAAATATACACAGTATATATATATATATATATATATATATATATATATATATAACAAAAAAAAATTAGTAGCCACCCTTTGCTTCTTTGATAGCACTGCAAACCCTTGGTGTTCTCTCAATAAGCTTCATGAGGTAGTCACCTGAAATGGTTTTCACTTCACAGGTGTGCCCTCAGGGTTAATTAGTGGAATTTCTTGCCTTATTTATGGAGTTGGGACCATCAGTTGTATTGTGCAGAAGTCAGGTTGATCCACAGCTGACAGCCCCATTGGACAACTGTTAGAATTACTATTATGGCAAGAACCAATCAGCTAAGTAATTATTGACCATGATTAAGAATTGACAGTCAGTCAGTCCGGAAAATTGCAAAAACTTTGAATGTGTCCCCAAGTGCAGTTGCAAAAACCATCAAGTGCTAAAACGGAACTGGCTCACATGAGGTCTGCCCAAGGAAAGGAAGACCAAGAGTCACCTCTGCTGCTGAGGATAAGTTCATCTGAGTCAGCCTCAGAAATTGCAAGGTAACAGCAGCTCAGATTAGAGACCAGATGAATAACACACAGAGATCTAGCAGCAGACACATCTCTAGAACAACTGTTATGAGGAGAGACGAACCAGGCCTTCGTGGTCAAATAGCAGCTAGGAAACCACTACTAAGGAGAGGCAACAAGCAGAAGAGATTTGTTCGGGCCAAGAAACACAAGGAATGGACATTGCTTAAAAATAAATAAATCTGTTTGGATCCCAATTTGTTCATGGTTAACATGCTTCAATTTAATCCTATTATAAGAGTTGGGAATGTAAGCCAAAAAATTAAACATGTACTCAGTAGGATTACTATAATCGAGAACAGCCCCTTTGCCTGCTTGTGCATTACATTCTCTAGCAGTTTTACCTCCACTCATACAGATAATTAAAAAAGAGTATGGTGCTATTGAAACAGGCAACAATGACAGAGTGGACTACATTTATGCTGTTGTGGTAATGTTAGGATATTGCAGTTAAGTTTGTGTCAAACTTCTTCTGTTTTTGGTTGGTGCCAAGGATGCCACATGAGCTATTTTACAATAAACAGTGAACTAAATAACTGTACTCTCCAAAATTGACGTTAGTTCTTTCACCTGAGCATTTTTTCATACATATATTCATACTATTTGGGCGGTTTGAGTAATACTTGGCAAGTATCAATACTTCTAATCTTCCAGTCCCTGTAAATACATGCATCACACACACTTCAGTGAATCCTTTGTTCTTCAGGTCACATGCCACACGGAAAGTTCAGAAAACTGAAATGTCAGGCAGCCTAAATGGCATGTTAAAAATGGCATGTTAAAAATGTTAACTTTAAGGTTGTTGCTGATTAGGAAATGTTTTCCATAATTTGATCTTTATTGAAAAGTCTCAATAGCGCACTCTTAATTCAAGTTATACAAACCAACATTGAGCATCCCAAAATTTTACACATCAAGGTCATTTTTAATGTATGAGGCTGTATTTGTGAGTGAACTAAAAATATGTATTATGACTACTCTCTGGGCCTACATGTCTGAAGTTAAAGCAAGGTACCATCATCTACAGTATTTCAATAGTGATATATTTTGTTGTGCGTGTGTGGACTATAAATCCTCAAGGCAGTTGTTAATCTTTGTGACAAAAAAGTGATATTTCATATGGAAGTGGATAACTGTGTTGTCCCTGCTCCATCAGCACTGAGGGTCTTTCTGGACTGAAACTCATTCTGGATTTCCACGAAGGTTTTGTTCTTGGTT
>NC_048411.1:13252340-13253499 GCF_013103735.1 Etheostoma cragini | reverse complement strand
CGCTGCACAACAGCTGAACGGCATCAATGCTGTACGTACATGATCACATACCCGGTGTCTTTCAGTATCCTCTGTCCTATTGTCTCTAACAACGTGGAATCTATTTCTCAGTGCTCACATTGCCAACTATTAGGAAACAACACCAAAGACTCCATGCCGGCAATAGCCGTAGCCAGAGGCGTTATGTTTTGGGGTTGTATGTACCATTCCTATAAATGTGATACCTCAGGAACTTCTTGAGGTAATTTCCTTAAATTTGGCTTAGATTTAGGAGGTAAAATGTCACTGTGACTTCACGTCCCTCCCATTCTTATATAACCACAATATCTCAGGAACACCTAGAGCAATGCCCTGACTCAGGCATAGAAAGTGAGACATTTGGTTGGATGGTGAATTGGTGACACAAATCTTTAACTGTGGTGATTGTTTGTATCTTCAGTGCTGCCGGGTTGAAGATGTGTTGGACGCATTCACGTTTAGCCCAATAATAAACTGATTACCTTTTGTTAAATTTCTTCACCACCTTATCTACATATATTATATGTGTCTGGACAGACATGGATACCAACTGTAACTTGACTGGTTGGCAGAGGCATACAACCGCTATTTCTAGTTAGTAATATGTTTTTTTGTCTATCTTTTCTG
The DNA here is from genome assembly GCF_013103735.1 of Etheostoma cragini. NCBI lineage: Eukaryota > Metazoa > Chordata > Actinopteri > Perciformes > Percidae > Etheostoma > Etheostoma cragini. The sequence continues at coordinate 13,252,854 of NC_048411.1, read as the reverse complement.
TAGATTTACTTCTACGCAGATTACTTATTCAGACAATCTGGCATCCCCGCTGATAAAATCCCATATGCGACCGTTGGCACTGGTGCCTGTGAATGCATCACAGCTTTAACATGTGTAAGTATAAGTTTTATTTTATTTTTGTGTCCACTTCCTTACAGTTTTGATGTTCCTTTATGCTACAGAAAAAAAGATAACTAAGAGGTGCCCAACAACAAGGGTAAAACAGCCAAGACCTTTCTAATAAAACATCCAATTTTGGGACTAAAGTTTGAGAAGTAAGAGCACTCCTGAAATAGAGTAAAACAGAACACCAAAGCAGAAAATTGTCTTATCTAAGAATCCAAACTGAACAGGAACATGACATAATACTGTACATGTGGTAAGGAAACAAAACATAAAACACAGAAGAGTATGAATAAAATTAGTAAAACAGGCCTGCTGTGTGTCTCACAGGGTCTGCTCATTGACCGTCTGGGAAGGAAAGTGCTCATTGCGGGAGGATACACACTGATGA
>NC_048411.1:13250633-13252240 GCF_013103735.1 Etheostoma cragini | reverse complement strand
CTCTTTACTATTTTAGGTCAGGGATCATTCATTTTAATTTCACCTGCTGAATGTGCCTGTTGTGTTTTTGTTTTGTGTCCAGCATGTGCAGAATTTCATCAACCAAACCTGGAGGGAGCGTTACCAAACTGACATATCAGCAGATGTTCTCACCCTGCTTTGGTCCACTATTGTGTCTATATTCACCATAGGAGGTCTTCTAGGAGTGACAGTCGGTGGGACATTGTCTGTAAAGCTGGGGAGGTATACAGAAAGATGATATGGCATATTTTGGCAAAATTACCCTATTGTCCATAGCCTATTTTATTTCAGTTATAAAGCTGTAATATAATGTTACTTTCCAGGAAAGGGACGCTGTTGGCCAATAATATATTTGCATTCATGGCTGCCCTGCTAATGGGTCTGAGTTACCCTACAGGATTCTTTGAATTACTCATCATTGGACGTTTTTTCGCAGGAATGAATGCAGGTAAATAATCTAGAAATGCATTTAAAGAGGGTATTTATACATGCCATTGATACACATCTCTGTAGTTAAATAATCTTTATACTGTACATACAGTATTTGGTTTACACATTGCATGTAAAACTGTAAAATGTAGTTTTAATAATGTTTTGTTTTCACAGGCATTGGCCTTTGTGTTCAACCTATGTATTTGGGGGAAATTGCTCCAACTGCATTTCGTGGTGCCATGGGAATGGGAACTTCTATTTTCATCACTGGTGGGATCTTGACTGGACAAGTTATGGGCCTCAAGTAAATTACCTATAGGCATATATGATTTTCACACGAAATATGAACCTTTCCATAGCATCTGTGTTTGCAAGATTGAATTGCTACATTGTGATTTTGTTTAGACATGTCTGTGATTTCACAGCGAGCTCCTGGGCAAAGAAAAGTACTGGCCCATCCTGCTCTCCACCACATGTATCCCAGCATTCCTGCAGCTCCTGATCCTGCCCTGGTTCCCAGAGAGCCCGCGCTACCTGCTCATTGACAAAGGGGATGATGAGGGATGTAAAAAAGGTACACTTACACTGCAACTGCTGCACATTTACTTCCTTTTCAATAATCTGTGTGATTTAATATTTGGCCTGCAGAGCTGGATGTAGTGCACATGACAGTGTAGTTTCAAAGGCTGAGGACTCCCTTTGTCTGAAAACACTAGAGGCAGAGAAACATTTGTGTTCATGGCAGTGAGTTTAAGCATGTGATAACATTCTGGTAACGCCATAATGGTGTCAAATGGTTTTTCCTGCTGGAAACCTTTTAATCAGATTCTCAAAAACAGACCCTTTAGTCTGACCAGATGATAAGAATAGTGTGTGGAGTAAACTACAAGCACGCTTGTCATGTGTTTTCCTGCCTGCAGCCCTGAAGCAACTTCACGTTATAGCTGGCTTTGATGGCGAATTGGCTGATATCGAGAAGGAGAAAAATAATTTGGTGGATTTCCAGGCCAAGAAACCCTGGGAGCTTTTGACTGATCGTAGTGTCCGCAGGCAGCTTCTCACCGCCTTGCTGCTCAACGCTGCACAACAGCTGAACGGCATCAATGCTGTACGTACATGATCACATACCCGGTGTCTTTCAGTATCCTCTGTCC
>NC_048411.1:13247069-13250533 GCF_013103735.1 Etheostoma cragini | reverse complement strand
CACAAAACAAAAACACAACAGGCACATTCAGCAGGTGAAATTAAAATGAATGATCCCTGACCTAAAATAGTAAAGAGATTGCACGCATATTTACCAGACATGTAGTCGCGATATGCAAGCTTACATATGAAAAACATGTCACTTATGTGTCATTTATAAATTTACTAACTAATCTTATAGGTTTGTAATCTAAGTATGCTACAATAACGTTATTACTGTGCATCAAGTCTATGCAATAGACTAACAGTAACAGACAGTAGGGTTATTACCGTTGTGGGAGCATTGATGATAGATGTATTATATCCACACTGAAAGGTTCCCCCTATGCACGCAGCACACACAGCCAGCAGAAGTGATTTGTTCGGAAACTGCATTAAAAAAGAGACACAAAATAAATATTTACATATGTAACCAATGATAGAAAGCTGCATCCTACCGCGTCTACAGATGCTAATTTAAAACTCTTATTTTATGATAGTCCACATACCTTGGGTCGCTTTTTATCTTTAGTTTCTTTAATAAGCAAAGGTTGATATTCATCCGCAAATTCTTTTGGCATTTTGTCGCTGATGTGTTGTTTAACGTCCATTATTGTTTGTAGTTTGTCGCCGAGTGGGTCGGCTATATGTTTCGTGTATAGAGTAGTCTCTCAACAAATCCTGAGGAGGAAAAGTGGTGTTGTCAAGATGTAGAGTGACTGCAAGGTGAAGAGAATCGGCTCCATTTAAAACCATAAAAAACCCATCCAGTCTGAAGTTGGAATCGCAAATCAATAACTTATCAGCGAAAGATATTAAAACACAAACGACGCCTCTTTCCAACCGTAAGGTAGGCTACACAACGAGCTAAAACCTGGTTTTCCTCAAAACGAGTATTCTTCAGACCGGGACTAATAAAAGAGAAATATGAGCAGCCGTCTTGGGAGAGGAGTGCGCACTGGGCAGGGACCGTCTACAAAGTGCAACACCAAAGAGATACACAACAATAAAAACGTAATAGCTTCATTATTACACAAAGTAGTGTCACCAAAATTACGTCACTCGTAAATGGTCTTCTGCTGGTTACTTCAACAAAACTTTGAAAACAATAACTATGCATAACTTGTAAAAGCATATTCATTAGTTTAATCATCATACAGAGTCTCCAAAACTCCTCTTCTTCACGAATCACTAATAACTGTTCTCCTGCTGGTTGTACTACAAAACCCTCACATTTGTCCATACTTGCCAAGCCTTACTAACACAGAATAGAGTTTGCATTCTGGAAATGAAATGAAAAGAAAGACATGAGGGACACTACCAGTAGCGGCTTTTGGCACGGGTGAAGCGTGCAGCCGCCCGCCTAAAGCTCTACATGCGGAATCAGCAAGAACCTTAACACCTTTTCTGAAATTCATATGTTCATCTATATAGAAACCTATATATATACTGTATGAGTTGGCAAAGTTCAGCTTGTGTGACCCAAATTTAAATACATGGACACTGTGAGTTGTTAAAGGTTTTCCAAGTTGAATTAATTCTGTTTTCTTTCTATTGGTAAACAGTTTCTACTTATTACACCAAGCATCAATAAGGATAGCATCTGCTGCCTATTATCTTATTATCTTCTAATACTTTTCATGTGCTGAAAGTCACAAGCTGTTTTCTGTTGTAGTGATAACATCAGCTTGCCAAATAGCCTAATTAATCTATGGAGCTTCGGCTGTACTAAACAAGACAGAGTGGTAATTCCAAAATACAGTCGCTGTAATCATATCAGATAACCCAATAAAACTAGGACACATTAAGAGATTAAGACAAATCAAGAGTCCATGTTCATCAGGCAGTTGTTTTTAATCCTGATCTTCTTCCACGGTGTTCTCTGCGACAGAATCTGAGGCGCCGGCCGTCTTCGTGGGAACAGGAGGATGGGAAGCGGCCCAGTTCACGTGATCGTCAACATACTTAGCGGAGGTGAAAGCTCTGTATTGGGGGCCATCCTTGATCTTCATGTTAGCCGGGTAAAGCAGGAAAAAATCTAAACCCTTGACTCATGCCGAATCTATGTTTTGGTAAAAGACTTGGCAAGAGATATTGAATAGCATTAGAGCCTTCTAACCCCTCTTTCAGCTAAAAGATGCAGATACTGCCGCTTCGATTTTCTGTCCTTCTTGTCTGCTAGCTTCACCTCCAGCTCTTGAAAACCGTGGCCATGGCTATCAAGAATAGGTACTTGAGTTGCTTTCCACAGTGGTTTTTAGATTCTCCACATCAGATCTGATAGAGCCAAGGCTTGCAGTTGGAGATCCTAGCTGGGCATAGATAGCAGTTAGCTTCTTGTCGTTGTCAATCCCCACTTGTTAGATCTGAGAAAAACGTGGTTCGAAGTAGCTTTTCTGTTTCTCCAGTAATGCGTCCGCAATGACATCCGTATCGACATGTTGGGTTTTGTTCTTCTTTGCCATTTTGCTTTAAAGGACTCTATCGAGCATAAAGTGATAGAATATCTGAGTTGGAACCATATAAAACAACTATTTGGCAAAGTTGGGCTAGGAGCTATAGCTTAAGCTGCCATCTCTGTCGAGCTGATCACGTGGCTACCCATAACATTTTTTTTCAAACTTGTCTTTGCTGATGGTGTGGTCCTTGCTAGTAAAATGGTTTTTGGTGTTATTTTGAACTCACCTCTCTTTTTGATTGTGTAGACTCTTCATTGAAGTTCATTTTTGGTAGCTGCTGTAAAAGACTGTTTGAATGGGCCATTTAATGGATGTTCAGTGAAAGTACTTGTATAATGGGAGCCTATTTTGCGACGCATCATATGATCTCAGCTGCAGAGAGGTAGACTCATTAACTTCTTAGAGAACATTCCTGCTGAGGCTAAAGGAGGGTCTGCTGATCTGAATACAGAAATAAAATTCACCCTTTGTTGTCTAAATGGATTAAATGGGAAACCCATTCTTTTATATGGGCATGATCCCACTGTGCTCCATTTATGTGCCAGAAAAGATCAGGCTCAGCAGAGCACTATGAGTCTCGACATAGTTGTAGTAGTTGTAAGTACACTAATACAGCATAAGCTGGGTTTTCATAAATGTATCTTTATTGAAAGTCTGAATAGAGCATTCTTTATAAATGCTGTTTAATCCAACATTGATCATACCAAAATATTACATATTAAGATTACGTTGAGGCTATATCTGTAAGTGAACTAAAAATATGTAATTATAACTATCCAGTAAAACCTACATTTCTGAAATTCACAATAGCTCTTTAGTGATCTATTTTGTTATGTGTGTGTGGACTATAAATTGTCATTTTTAATTACTCATCTTTGTGACATACTGTAAATATTGTGAGACATAAAAAAATTCTAAGTGATTTCATATAAAAGTGGATAATAATGTCGTCCCTGCTCCATCAGCACTGAGGGTCTTTCTGGACTGAAACTCATTCTGGATTTCCACGAAGGTTTTGTTCTTGGTT
>NC_048411.1:13245861-13246969 GCF_013103735.1 Etheostoma cragini | reverse complement strand
TTTAATACACGGGTCCAAAATGACCCGCTAACACTTCAGATGGCAGCAGAAAGCTAACACCAGAGGAAGGTTAAACTATTTATTTATATGATACAGCTGCAAATAAGTATTTGAACACTTGTCTATTAGCTACAATTCTGACCCTCAAAGACCTGTTAGTCTGCCTTCAAATTGTCCACCTCCACTCCATTTATTATCCTAAATTAGATGGACCTGTTTGAGGTCATGAGCTGCATAAAGACACCTGTCCACCACATACAATCGGTAAGAATCCAACTACCAACATGGCCAAGACCAAAGAGCTGTCCAAAAACACTAGAGACAAAATCGTACAACTCCACAAGGTTGGAAAGGGCTACGGGGAAATTGCCAAGCAGCTTGGTGAAAAAAAGGTCCACTGTTGGAGCAATCATTAGAAAATGGAAGAAGCTAAACATGAGTGTCAAGCTCCATCGGACTGGAGCTCCATGCAAGATCTCACCTCGTGGGGTCTCAAGGATCGTAAGAAAGGTGAGTAATCAGCCCAGAACTACACGGGAGTAGCTGGTCAATGACCTGAAAAGAGCTGGGAGCACCGTTTCCAAGGTTACCGTTGGTAATACACTAAAACGTCATGGTTTGAAATCTTGCATGGCACGGAAGGTTCCCTGCTTAAACCAGCACCAATGGCCGATGACCATTTGGATGATCCAGTGGAGTCATGGGAGAAAGTAATGTGATCAGATGAGACCAAAATAGAACTTTGTGGTTATAATTCCACTAACCGTGTTTGGAGGAAGAAGAATGATGAGTACCATCCCAATGAACACTATCCCTACTGTGAAGCATGGGTGTGGTAGCATCATGCTTTGGGGGTGTTTTTCTGCAAATGGGACAGGGCGACTGCGCTGTATTAAGGAGAGGATGACCGGGGCCATGGATCGCGAGATTTTGGGGAACAACCTCCTTCCCTCAGTTAGAACATTGAAGATGGGTTGAGGCTGGGTCTTCCAACATGACAATGACCCGAAGTACACAGCCAGGATAACCCAGGAGTGGCTCTGTAAGAAGCATATCAAGGTTCTGGCGTGGCCTAGCCAGTCTCCAGACCTAAACCCAATAGAGAATC
>NC_048411.1:13244530-13245761 GCF_013103735.1 Etheostoma cragini | reverse complement strand
GATTTTCTCAGGTGTTCAAATACTTATTTGCAGCTGTATCATACAAATAAATAGTTAAAAAATCATACATTGTGATTTTGTGATTTTGTTTTTAGATTATGTCTCTCACGGTGGACATGCACCCACGATGACCATTTCAGACCCCTCCATGATTTCTAAGTGGGAGAACTTGCAAAACAGCAAGGTGTTCATATACTTATTTTCCTCACTGTATGTCTTGCTGTGTTTTATGTTTTGTTTCCTTACCACATGTACAGTATTATGTTATGTTCCTATTCAGTTTGGATTCTTAGATAAGACAATTTTCCACTTTGGTGTTCTGTTTTACTCTATTTCAGGAGTGCTCTAACTTTTTAAACTTTAGTCCAAAACTTGGATGTTTTTTTTAGAAAGGTCTTGACTGTTTTACCCTTGTTGTTGGGCACCTCTTAGTTATCTTTTTTTTTCTGTAGCATAAAGGAACATCAAAACTGTAAGAATGTGGACACAAAAATAAATAAAACTCATACTTACACATGTTAAAGCTGTGATGCATTCACAGGCACCAGTGCCAACGGTCGCATATGGGATTTTATCAGTGGGGATGCCAGATTGTTTGAACAAGTAATCTGCGTAGAAGTAAATCTACAGAAAAGATAGACAAAAAAACATATTACAAACTAGAAATAGCGGTTGTATGCCTCTGCCAACCAGTCAAGTCACAGTTTACATTCATGGTGGTCTAGACTCATACTGTAATATGTACTGTATGTAGAGATGAATTTAACAAAAAGGTGTTACGTTTGTTATTGTGCAAAATGTTGATGCATCACACACATCTTCAACCCGGCAGCACAGAAGATCCAAACAATTACCACAGTTTAAGAATGTTGTCACTAATTCAACACCTGACCAAATGTCTCTGTTTCTGTTACTTCTTTATTTTATCTTTTTATTAGACATTTGTGAGAATGTTGTCATTATTAGTGTTGGAATTATTGAGTTATGGCCAAACATTTGTTTTGTGAGGCATGAAAACATGAGGCCTCTGGCCACTGGTGTTGCCAGCATGGAGTCATAAAAACAGAGTTTTTTGCTTTAAATCTTTGGTGGTATTTCTTAATAGTCGGCAATGTGAGCACTGAGATCTAGATTCCACGTTGTGAGAGACAGCAGGACAGAGGATACTGAAAGACACCGGGTATGTGATCATGTACGTACAGCATTGATGCCGTTCAGCTGTTGTGCAGCG